>NW_010397403.1:1991-4855 GCF_000710305.1 Buceros rhinoceros silvestris
GCCGCAGCACTGGTCAGAGGGGGAGCCCAGCAGGGCTTGGCTGTGCCGCAGCAGTGCTGAGTAGGCCGCAGGGAGAGTACTGGAAAGTACTTTAATAGCTTTTGTCTCCGATAAGCCAGTTCTATTTCTTCTTTCTTTATTTGGATTTCAGTCACTGTTCAGTTCTCTCAGATATCTACTGTAGAATCCTGTCATGCATTCAACGCTTCAGAGAATACGCATTTTACTCCAGAACAACAGCCAAAGGGTGGAGGTTGGTTTGGGGTTTTCTAAGGCAGAGATCAGGTAGCACACACTATTAACAGACATGTGGTTGTCCTGGGTTGAACTTGCATGAAAAAGCGCAGCGCATAAGGATTGAACAAGTGAACAGGGAAGTGATAAACTTGATTGGATTAAAGCAAAATTGGAGGAATATTTTTTGAGTGTTCTGTATGGCATGTCTAAGTACCATGAGTAACAAAGCTGTTGCAGTGAAGCCCTGAGTAATGTGTTAAAAATTCTGTTTGTTGCAGATGGACCAGCCGTCTCCAACCTACATGCTTGCCAACTTAACCCACCTGCATGCTGAACAGCTCCTGCAAGGCTTGAACCTCCTTCGCCAGCACCACGAGCTCTGCGACATCATCCTCCGAGTCGGAGATGTCAAGATCCACGCCCACAAAGTGGTGCTCGCCAGCATCAGCCCCTACTTCAAAGCCATGTTCACCGGGAACCTGTCAGAGAAGGAGAACTCGGAGGTGGAGTTCCAGTGCATAGACGAGGCAGCGCTGCAGGCCATCGTGGAGTACGCCTACACGGGAACGGTGTTCATCTCCCAGGACACCGTGGAGTCGCTTCTGCCAGCAGCCAACCTCCTGCAGGTCAAGCTGGTGGTGAAGGAGTGCTGCGCTTTTCTGGAAAGCCAGCTCGATCCCGGCAACTGCATCGGCATTTCCCGTTTTGCGGAGACCTACGGCTGCCATGACCTCTACCTGGCGGCGAGCAAATACATTTGTCAGAACTTTGAGGACGTTTGCCAGACAGAGGAGTTTTTTGAGCTCACCCATTCTGAGCTTGACGAGATAGTTTCCAGTGACTGCTTGAATGTCGTGACGGAAGAAACCGTGTTTTACGCTCTGGAGTCCTGGATCAAGTACGACGTGCAGGAGCGGCAGAAGTACTTGGCGCAGCTGCTGCACTGCGTTCGCTTGCCGCTGCTGAGCGTCAAGTTTCTGACGAGACTGTACGAAGCCAACCACCTCATTCGTGATGACCACACCTGCAAACACCTGCTGAATGAGGCCCTCAAGTACCACTTCATGCCCGAGCACAGGCTTTCCCACCAGACCATGCTGATGACACGGCCTCGCTGTGCTCCGAAAGTCCTCTGCGCTGTGGGAGGGAAGGCCGGGCTGTTCGCCTGTTTGGAAAGGTAGGTGACGCACAGCCGCCGCAGCGCTCGAGCCACGAGCTGGTCCCGCCTGCCTGGTCTTGCCCTGGCGAGGGTTGAGACAAGGCTCTTGGGCTGTGCTTAGCAGCACTGCCCTTACTGCTTTCCCTCACAGCAGCTCGAGCAGATCTTGCCTGGACCAGGACAAGCACCACATTCAAAATGCTTCTGATTTCATGAACCATCTTCAGCATTACGGAGTTTTGTCTGTGCCAACACAAACAGCTATAAAACCTTATCATTTCAGTTCTGCTGATTGAGAGCCTGGTTAACAAAAGTTTGCGTGCCACTTCTTTATCCTTTTGGGCCTTTTCATTTTACATCATTTTCCCCTGCTCTGTTATTATTCCAGACAAAAAAATCATAAGATTGAACTAATACAAGACAAATACGCTTCCCGGTAACTCCAAAGACCTCGGAATTAAAATAGTCTCAGCCAGAGAAGAGAGAGAGGTGATTGCTAGCAATGTCGTGCTCTTGATCGTCTTGATGCTCTGAACCTCCACTGCCGAGTGGGTGTCCAAGCCCAGGTCAGCAGGAGGGGTCAGTGCTCATCTTTCCTTACTCGGTTTTCAGACTGAACCTCCTCTTCAGTTTCTGGAAGCTATTCGTGAGCAAAGGGAATGTCACAGAAAGAAAACCAGCTTCTGCCCTTACTGGTGCGGCCGGGTTCGTTAGAACTTAGCACTGGCGCTGCAGGTGTGCTCTGCGTGTGTGTGCGCCTGCCTGGAGCACCTCGATGTGTTCTCTGCGTTATGGCAGAACTGCCCACGCTGGTTCTGCGGCCGAGCTCTGGGGTAACCATGTCCTCTGAGATGTTCTCTGCTGTGGCTGGTGTCTGTAGGCACGCACCTAAGAACCCGGGAAGACCCATCTGCTCTTTCTCCCTGCGTTAGAGACATTGTCAAAGTTAGTTAAAGTTACCTTCCCCGGTGGCAGGGATCAATCGTAAACAAGACCTTGTGACTGGGAATTGTTAGGTTTATGCATAGAAAAGATAAAGGGGGTTTTGTGCTTAATAAACAAAATCTGAGTGAATAAAGTTGTCCTCTGCTGCTCTTCAGCTCTTTTTCTGTCACAGCATCTTCAGTGCTTGTGACATCACCACATAGCAGTGCAGTTTGGATTAGTTTGATTTTTTTTTTTAAAAACAAAATTACTCTTTACTACTATTAACCATGTTTTAATGCATACAAAAATTTGCCTTTCCTTAGTTTGTTGTTCATGTTACTCTTTCCTAATCTGTTGTTTCAGTTAATACTTATGTCAAGAGCAACTGTCTAAACTTACCTAGAAAAACCCCACAGATTGATTAAACCAAGTAATTCCTAATACCATGAAAACTGAAGTAGGAAGCTTAGTCCCACTGTTCCCGCTCTGCGTTTCGGTTGTGCCGGCAGGAAGGCTGGGGTTAGCTGCTGGCGCACCGTAC
>NW_010397403.1:4924-14028 GCF_000710305.1 Buceros rhinoceros silvestris
GGGTTGTGCCGGCAGAAGGGTTGGGGTTAGCTGCTGCCGCACCGTCATCGGGGCGCGCGCAGTGCCGCCCCTCGCTCACGGGAGCAGTCTGTGGCGGCAGGCCCTGCCCCTGGGCTCGTAGCCAGCGACTAGCTGCTCGCGGGGTTTTGGAACAGCTCCTGCTTTAAACCATTTGATGATCTGTTAACTGGTAGGTGGATTAACTGGCCAGACTTTAGACGTGGTGGGCTGCAGCCGCCGCGGTTTGGCACCGAGCGTCGTTAACGGGAAGTGGCCACAAGCAGTGTTGTGAAAATGCATTTTTCAAGTTCGTGTGTTCTACTTTGACACGTGGTTTAAATTACCCAGTGCAGATAAAACCTGTACTTACAGAGCTACAAACTGCACTTTCTAGATGTCTCTTTGTGCCAATACACAGACGTGTGCTTCCCCTCTGATTCTCCTTTCCTCTCCCGCCTCTGGGGCTGTTTGGTTTTTTTTCTGTTTACCCTTCCTATCCCTTCAGTTTGTACTTTCAGCTTACCCCAGGCACAGCCCACCTCCAAAAGCCGCTGTGGGCTCAGGGTTGTCTTGTCTCTCCTCGTGTTCCCCAGGGCGCTGTCCTGCCTCCTCCGTAGTGCGCCTGCTTTGTGCTTTTAACACTCACCACTCGCTGTGAGCCCCTGGGCTTTAACTCTAGGGCAGTATAAATATCATCAGTTCCTCGCTCACGTCTGGGCTGTGGGGAGAGCCGGCAAACACCGGATGGGACAGAGGAAATTGCCTGTAGACTGGCTTCCTTGGAGCTCATTTGCCCTTCGCACAGCTTCAGAAGGTTGGGTTTGCTCACATAATCTCTGCTTTTCTGTTTCAGTGTTGAAATGTATTTTCCGCAGAACGACTCCTGGATAGGCCTGGCACCTCTGAGCATCCCCCGCTGCGAGTTTGGAATCTGCGTCCTGGACCAGAAGATATATGTCGTCGGAGGGATTGCCACCCACGTGTGCCAAGGCATCAGTTACCGCAAGCACGAGAACTCAGTGGAGTGCTGGGACCCCGACACAAACACCTGGACGTCTCTGGAGAGGATGTTTGAGAGCCGGAGTACTCTGGGAGTGGTGGTGCTGGCGGGTGAGCTCTACGCCCTGGGTGGCTACGATGGGCAGTCGTACCTGCGAACTGTGGAGAAATACATCCCTAAGGTGAAGGAGTGGCAGCTTGTGGCCCCCATGAACAAAACGCGAAGCTGCTTTGCGGCAGCTGTCCTGGACGGGATGATCTACGCCATGGGCGGCTATGGGCCTGCCCACATGAACAGGTATGTGCCTGCCACGAGGGGAGCTCCGCCTCGTGCTGCCCCTTCGGCTTGTGTTAGCCAAATAGCCAAGGCTGGTAATTCAGGCTGGTAATTCAGCTTTTCTTTAACTTACCTTACGTGTTCCAGCTCATAGCTGGTTTGTTTGGGGTTTTTTTTATTTTTTAAGTCCTTAAGAAGAGAAAATGATAAAGTCAAAGATGTAGATGCACATTGCTAAGCCTGGTGACCCTGAGGCACCCAGGCTGGGGATCTCAGCAGACCAGTGTGGGCTTGTTTGCCCGGGCCCCGAGGCAGCGTGTGTGTCTGCATCAGGGTGCTGTGCCAGTCACTGAGCTCTCAGCAGAGGTTTGCCTAGCGCCGCGCCTGCCTCAAACCTGCAAAACACAGGGGGGTGGTGAGCTTTAACAGCTAGAGCTCTGGTTTGAAATGGGTGGCATTTTCCACATGTGTAATGTACCAAAACCCAGCGTATACCTCGGTTTATAGCCTTAACGATGACAGTAAAGTCAGGCTGGTGGTTACTGGTCTGGCGTCTGGCTAGGAGCGGGCTAGCTTCAGACCTCGCCTTCCCAAGGAGGTCCCTGTGCCAGCAGCTCTCGAGTCGCTGTGTTCCACATCACTCCGTATGGATGGGCAGGGCGTTCAGTTACGCAGAGCAGCGATCGATACCTCATTTCCTGCATCAGACTGGGGACAGCCCAGCCCCGTGGCCTCCGGGAAGCAAACCATTACCTACGAGCTAAATAGCTGAGCAAAGAACCGAAGCCTGGCTGATGGGAAGGGATGCCGTGGTGGTTCAACACTGTGCTGTAACAGCTCTGCACTCGGCAGTAGTGGCTTGTTGTACTTGATAGGTTTTTCTGTAAAACAGCTTGTGGAGCTCAGGATTAGTGCCCCGGAAGGAAAGTACAGCTATAAGGAGTTTCCATTTGCAAAATGCAAACGGTTGTTTAAATTGCCAGAATAAAAACAGCAGCAGCTTACACTGTTGGGTTGTGGTGGGATTTTATGACACTTAATGGGACGTTGTTCTGATTTCTTGTATTTTAAGCTGTGAACTATAATAGCAGTTGAAATGCTTAACAAATGAGCAAAGCATCAAGGGCTCTTGATGATCATTGCGGTCCCTTCCAACCCAACCCCTTCGATGATTGCGTTCTGTGGAAGGTTTTCTCTTGTCTCTGGGATCTTTTCACGTGGAGGTTTGAACCAGGCTAATTAAGCTGTGCTGATGTCCTGCTGGTTGCTCCGTACCCCCTCTGTACCACACCAAACTATTGGCTCTAGGAGTAGCTTGAGGGAAGTAAGAGTAGAGCAGGGCCCAGGAGCTACTGCGGGACGCCTGGGGTGCTCACCCCACTGCAGCCATGTCACACAGACCATAAAAAGAAGATAATCAAGGCCTTGCCAGAAGCGGTGGGTTCCCAAAATGCTCCGTGTGTAGCCAGGCCTGTGACGGGGAAACGCAGTAACCTCCTTGCAGGAAGCGTAAGGCTTCTCACTGGAGAATGGGAGATGCCTGTGACAGGCAAGCTCTCCACACCAGTCAAGCCCTGCAGTGCTCTGCGTACCCTGTCTTCTCTCTCCCGCCGCTGGAAAGGGTTTGCCAGAGCTCCTGTGGAGTTACTGGAATCTGATACTCCATTATTTGCCTTTTTAAATTCAATTTACTTTTTATTGAATAATTTGGGGTTTATTAATTATTCAAAGGTGCAAGTAATATGCCAGCCAGCGAGCCTCTAGGCTCCCACAAGCTCCAGCGCTGAAGGGAAGCTGCCTGCTGTGTAACGAAGCACCTTTCCTCCAAGTCTGCAGTGCTGCTGCTTTTCTCTTCTCCTCTTTTCTGCCCCCTCGTGCTGCTGAAGCTGCACCTTGGGCAGGTGATGGCTATGTGCTGTGAGTGTGTTAGTGACTCTGACCATTGTACAGCTCCAGCGATAAGAACCAGAAGAAGTTATGATGATGATTGATTTCCATGTCATCCCCGAGGCCGCTGCTCTCCATAGTGGTTCCACCAGCAGCCTCTTTCCTGCCTGTTCTGAGGGCTGCGCTCTGCAGAGCTTTCCCCCTCTGCTGTTTTCAGACAAGCCTCAAGGAAGGTTTTGATTTGATGTGTTACCCAAACAGCTGCACTTCAGATCTGCATTGTGCTCAGTTCTTCAGGAGCTGTTTTTTTCATAAATAGCAGCAGTCATCTTTGAAAGAGCCTGCAGCTCCCGGCCAGCTTTGAAACCTCTCGCTTGTTTTCAGTGTGTAACATCAGGGGAGTGGTGAGAGGACACCAGGGAGCGGCTGAGCTGCAGCCGCTGCGTCAGGGTGAAATAGGTTAGAATTGGCCACACACTGGTGAGAAGCTCCACTGCTTTGTGTTGTTGAAGGGCAGTACGATGCGATTGATGCTTCTGAGGTGGAAGCACTGGCTTTGGTTTTGTGCGTGCTGCCGCTGGTAGCACAAAGCAGCCATGCCACTGAAGTTCCCATCCGCTCAGGCACTTGTTCTTTGCGCCGTGTCGTTCCTATGTGTGGTAATACTGGTCAGCACTAGGTGTACCTCTGACAAATGCCGATTTCCTGCAGAGCAAAATTCAGATGTCACCAAAACCTGGACTTCAAGAGTTGTTTGTTTGTGTCCACAGCATGGAGCGTTATGATCCAAGTAAAAACTCGTGGGAGACAGTCGCTTCGATGGCTGACAAGCGAATCAACTTCGGTGTCGGTGTCATGCTGGGCTTCATTTTTGTAGTAGGTGGTCACAACGGCGTGTCTCACCTATCGAGCATCGAGAGGTACGATCCTCATCAGAACCAGTGGACTGTGTGTCGGCCCATGAAGGAGCCCAGGACAGGTAGGGACACAGGAGACTTGTGGCAGTTCACTCATGGGTCCTGTCAGAAACGAGCTGCCCTTTGGCCCAAGAGAAGCCGCAGTGAAGCGCAGCGAGTTGTCTGCAGAGCATTGCCCTTCATCTGTGGATGAGATCTGTCAGCTCTCTGAAAGAATGAGTCTTTTTTTTTCCTTTGGTTACAGACCAGTTTATTAACTCGGAGCTGTAACAACAATACGAAGCAATATTTCTACTCTGCCTTCTGTTTTTTCATGGATTTTGAGTGAGTTTCAGCAATTCTGTGGTTACTGTTCTGTTGTGTTTTAGTTTACATTGAGACTCAGCAGTGCAGCCTCTCCTCTGTCTCCCTGACAAGGGCTGCTGGGACAGAAGGGCATTGCTTTGTCGTGGGAAAGAACAGCAACAAGGAGTGTACAACCTGAACAGTGGGAGTTGTGTACAGCCCTTTTCTTCAGACAGCCCAGAGGAGGAGAGGCCGGGAGGACCTGGCTGTCCAGCCGTCAGGGGGAGGGGGTGGTTCGGGTTAGGAACAGACGTGCTGCTCCTGCCTGCGCTGGGTGATGACACGGCTGGTTTGTCCTCTTCCCGCAGGCGTTGGTGCAGCGGTCATCGATAACTACCTGTACGTAGTGGGAGGCCATTCGGGCTCATCCTACCTGAACACTGTACAGAAGTACGACCCCATCTCAGACACGTGGCTGGACTCTGCCGGGATGATGTACTGCCGCTGCAACTTCGGGCTGACTGCGCTTTGACGAGCAGCCGCGCTCAGCGGACCTGACAGAGAGAGCTTAGTCTGCTTGGCCATAAACCCCGCCGGTGGAGACCACCAGCTGCATTCTCTGAAGTCAGAGGAGTGTGGTGAAGGTGGGGTTGAAACGAGGAAGGATTTGCTTTCTCCCGGTACCTGGCCTTTGTTGCTGCGGTGACAGGGTAGAAGCAGCAGAGAGCGTGTTCCAGCGGGGTGTGGACAGCGTCCTGTTAACGGCGGGGACTTCAGAGAGTGCACGCTGGGGCTGTGGTTGGAAACCTCACCGTCTATCTGACCCTCTCACCTCCTAGAGCTTCTCTCTTCTCCTGCCTACTCTGAGACATGAAGTTTACTGTGCTTGGGCGAGAGGTGTGTGAGTGAGTGGGGTGGCTGGACGGTCTGTGCTAGCTGTCTTGTACTAAGGAAACGCCGTGCTTCGTATGTTTTTTTATGAACTAAAGGGCTGCCTTGTTTCTGTATCTCAAGGTTTGTAAATAATAAACGCCATCGTGTGTTGCCTGTACATTCTCCTTCCTTACCCGCTTACTGGCAGGAGGGCTGGGATGGTAGTTAGTCACTACTGGAAGACATGTACAAGGCATGTGGGTTGCCTCTAATGCAATTTTCGAATGTGATGGAGAGAAATCACACTTTGAACTTGCCTTCTATTTCCTCTTTGTGGATAAATGAGCGCGAGGTTGTATGGCTTGGTCTGGCTGGTTGCTGTGCATTTCCAGCGGTAACACAGAGGAAAACGACAGCAGGAACACACCGGAAGGTGCCACAGCAGCGTTCGTAGCATGATCTAAAATCAGTACTCCAGAAGGAACCTGTCCCTTCCCTCTCCCACACGCGCTCGTGTCCGAGGTCCGTGCCAG
Source organism: Buceros rhinoceros silvestris (assembly GCF_000710305.1). Taxonomy (NCBI): domain Eukaryota; kingdom Metazoa; phylum Chordata; class Aves; order Bucerotiformes; family Bucerotidae; genus Buceros; species Buceros rhinoceros. The sequence continues at coordinate 10,696 of NW_010397403.1, forward strand.
CTCCTTTTTTTTCAGGAATGTCCGCTTGCTTTCTCCTAGCATTCGCCTCTCTCAATGGTGCTAACCGCAGGACTGAGCGGTGAGGCTGGCCCTGGTTCTGCGCAGCTCACATAAAGCATGAGCATGCGGGTTGTTCTGGTGGAGTTGTTTCTTATTTACTCAAGGCATTTGTGCCTCTGACAGCGATCGAGAATCACCCAACGTGCTGGGTGGGCTCTGTGTGCTACCCTATTTTTATTCTTTTAAGAAGATGTATGTTTATTGTTCCTATTCTCGTAAATACATCAACAGGGAGCGAAGAGTGAGGTCCCGCCTCAGGTTCCCCAGACAGAGCTGCCTGTAACAGCCGCTGCAGGGAGTGTGGAGCGCAGGGCAGCGTGTCCTGTGTGGTGTGGTGCTGTGACCAGAACCTCCAGAGGAGCAGCTATGGAGAGCCCTGAGCGTGGTGGCAGTGTGGGCAGGCAGACAGGAGGCGATGCTGTGGGGTAGAACCAATAGTTAGGAGAGACAACTGGACAAATAGGAATTTGAGCTAATTTAGAATGTTCTGGGTCATCTTCTGATTTGAACTAGAAGCCGTGGTAATCCTGGGTTCCTGTCTCTGTGTCTGCACATGTACGGCCTTGCCTGGTACTGAAGAACTTCTCTGCCTCCAGAGTTCTTTTCCCCTTGTTTTACCATATTAGTTTAATGTTTGTTTCCCCTTGTTTTTCCACACGTATGGTGTTATTTTTGAAGGCGCAGTACTATTTGACAGCGTTGCTGTAAAGCCATTTCCCTGTTAGCAGGCGCCGCAGAGGGGTTTCCATGGTTCATTCCAGGCCGGCGGTGCTGGCCTGCCTTCTTCCACACAACAGCTCAGGTTCCAAACCGTCGGGGAGAAGGGTGCTCTCACCCCAGAGCGTCACTCAGCAGTCACGGGGTCCTGCTGGGATGGTAAAATCCTGCACGTGTTCTTTAGACTGAGTAGAATTAAGCCGGACTTTAGAAGCAGATGGATGAGCAAGTTCAGCGTTTTCCCTGCCGTTTATCTGACCCCAGGGGACTCTGGTTGCCCAGCAGTAATAGCGCAGTTTAGTGACTGCAGGGGCCTGTGGCTGGGACACGTGGGCCTGTGTCGTGTGTTTGAGCAGGGAGGTGAGGCAGAGGAGCAAGTCTGGGGTGGGGGGTTCACGGGGGTGTTCCAGGCTGGTGTGTAGGTCCCTTCTCGCTCTGTGCGGGGACGCACAGCAGTTGCGGGCTCTTGTGGGCTGCTTTGCTGCTCAGTCTGTCCTGCAGAGCTGCCCTGGTTGATTATCCTGTTTTTCAGTATACACCCGAGATGAGGACACTTTAATATTAAAAGAAGAAAAATTCCTTACCTGAAAGAGACATTTGGGCCTCTCGGTGACCTGCGGGTTTCCACACAGCTCGGTGTGTCCTGCAGCCCTTAGCGGAACCCCAGCAGGCTCCCCTGGAGAAGGAGGCTGCTCGTTCACATGCTCTGACGGGCAGCGTTAGTCAGCGCCGCTTTCAGTCAGGTCAAAGTGCTGCGAGGTACCGAAACCAGTTTGACTTCAGGACGAAAAGTCCGCAGGGCAGGATGGTGTCGATGGTGGTTCAGTGTTTATATGAATATCTGTCGTTTAGGGAAGTCAAAGCCCTTAAAGCTGCAAAGTTTTACTCTTTACCCGGGCAGCGGCAGTGTTCAGTTACTGACCCCGTGCTGGGTTACGTGCTGCTCACTTTGGAATGGCAGCCCAAACCCCGCTCCGGGGTGGGGAGTGCTCTGCAGGGTGGGGAAGCTGCCTGCTGAGACACGCTGCTGTTACTGGACGGCCCGCTGAGCTGGGACCAGCTCGAGCAGTGTGTCAGCCTGGGACCGTTTCGCTGAAAACTCTCAATCTTCCCGCCCCGTCCGCTGAGCTGCTTGGTTGTGTGCAGGGAGATCAGCCACAGCCAGCCGTGCGAGTCTGCGTCTGAGGAGCACCGCACTTGTCGTCTGTCACGCAGGTTGAAAGCGAAGGACCTCCGAATAAGATGTCATAGGACTGCAAATTATCATCCAGTTCTACTTCTCAATCACCGAAAATCCTCTGCAGAGCACTCTGAAAGGGGCATGAGGTTATACGTGTATACGGAGCTCCTGAACCTCTCCGGTGCAACCAGACCCTCTGAGCCCCTGGACAGCCTCTCCCTCCCCTGGGAACGCTTCTCCTCCAGCCCTCTGGCTATTAACAGACAGGGAGCTGCTGCCGGGAGACCACGCGTTCCCTCTCTGCGTCCCCACTCGCCGTAGGAAACAATGCAAAATGCCCAAACTTGCCTTAAGCTCTTGATGTTTAACTGAAATGCAAAGAACTGGATGATAATTCCTGGGGCTTTGCCTTACCTGCTGTATTTTAAACCTGAGAGAACTGTTGTTCTCAGCAGGATGTAATAACTGTACCGAGAATCCAGGCTTGCCGGGGGCTTTGGCCAGGAGTCTGAAACGACACTTGCAGTCCTGTGTGCGCAGCGTGTTTTACGTGTACACCTCTTCCAGCGGCCGTGTTCCAGTTTTGGTGTCATTTACAAAAGTGGCTTTAGAGTTCAACAGGAACTAACTGTAACCTGCGTGTGAGGTCTTGCTCGTGTGCTCGGCGGGTTTGCTGTGGTGACCCTGCTCTGTAAGTGTTGTACCTTCTCCACCGAATGTGAAACGACTTAGTAAATAAACCTGGGGAAAAGCTGCTTTTCACACTCCTGTGGGCTGGTGAAATGAACCTGCTGTGGCCTCCAGACACAGAAACATCTGGGCGAGTTGGACTCCAAAGCGGGGTTGCCCCAGCCCTGCCGGGCAGCATAGCTGAGGGCAGGTGCTGCAGGAGGAACTTTCTGCTGCTTGGGGAGGGTTGAGCTGGCTGGAAGACCCCGATAACCACCTTACTGGGTCTTTACCCCGCCGGTATCAGAGGCTCCCATGGAAGAGCATTGATTTGGTGCCTTATTCTTTCTCATCTGTCCCTGTAGCTGTAACTATTGTCTGTGTGATGAGTCAGTAACCACCAGCTGAACATCCAAACCCACCTGTCCTGCGTGCCTTGGCAGAAGAGCAGTTCCAGAGTGCTCCAGTACAAGCTGTTCCCTCCTGGTGAAGACATCATCACCGAGTGACGGCAGAAACGTGGTCCCTGCAGGGCCAAAGGCGCTTGCAGCTAAATGATTTCCCAGCATCTCTGTAATTCTGTGGGACTCCACAGAGCACATCAATGTCCAGTGCTACAGAGGGTGTGAGCAGAGCAGGGGCGAGCAGCAGCATCTCATCTAAGACTGAGAGCTGGGGGGGTTCAGCCTGGAGCAGAGGAGGCTGCG
>NW_010397403.1:14286-15099 GCF_000710305.1 Buceros rhinoceros silvestris
TGCCCCCAGAGGGGGGAGCAGCCCCATCGCTGGCCCCATGGCAGGTCAGGTTGGCCCTTGGGGCTCTGAGCCCCCTGCTCTGGGTGCAGATGTCCCTGCTCCATCCCTGGGCTGCCCGGGGAAATGTCATCTCCCTGCATGTGCGTCCCAGAGCAAGGGGCTTGGCTGGGCTGCTCCGCCTGTGCTGGGTGCTGGCACACCAAATCACACCACGGAGGTGCTCAGGGCCTCGAGGGTCCATCCTTTGGATGCTGTCACCTTTCCCCAAGGCCCAGTGAACAACCCCCTGCAGGGTCTGCTGCTGTTCTACCAGCAGGGCGATGCTCTGCCTGTGTCTGACCTGCTTCACAAGTCACCTCTTCGGCCGGTTACAAACCACAAGAACTCCCCCGAAGCTCCCATCTGAGCAGCGTTCTAAAGCAGGAGAGCTGGTGCAGCACGGTCTCTTTTTACGCCCGTGTAGCCAGCAGCATTTTGGAGCTGCTTGTGATGCAGCAGCTCTGCAAGCCGTGTCTGAGACGCAGCTTGCTGCCATCTCTGCTCAGCTGCAGACACCAGGCCTGAGCTGAGCATGAAAAACACCTGAAAAATGCACAAATCACCCCAGCAAGTGCTGCTGGAAAGTCAGCACAGAAATAAACAGTGTGGAAATAACACAGCACCAGGCACGAGCCCTCCCGGGAGCGGAGGGGGCGAACGCAGCCTCCTGAGCGCCAGTGCGGATCTGCTGCCTTGCCCAGGCAGTGAGCAGGAGTGGCTGGAAGGTAAGAGCCAGGCTGTGGCTGGCAGCTAAGTCTCGGGGCAGGGGATAAC
>NW_010397403.1:15182-16212 GCF_000710305.1 Buceros rhinoceros silvestris
GTCTGTGGGGGTGGTATTCCCCTCCAACTTCTGTCGTCCGCCGGTGCCTGGTCCTGCCCACAGGACGCTGCACCTCGCAGGAGCGGGAGTGAAAGGCTCCTGGCAGCAGCTGCTTCCAGCTGAGCCTTGGCCGAAGGACTCAGCTGCACCTGAGCTGCCCCTCACTGCCCCACCACGCTCCACTGCCACCCACGGGGGGCATGGGGGGGCCTTAAAGCATTGAACAGCCGAGCTGCAGCTCAGGTTTTGTCCCGGTTTGTGTTTACATGTTGGAGGTGGCTGCACCCTCTCCATGAGGCTGCTTTTCCTCCAGGGAGGCCAGTCCACCAGCGCTGCGCAGCCCGGCTGGGTATGGGGGAGTCCCCATCCCTGGAGGGGTTTCCCAGCCGTGTGGAGGTGCTGCTGAGGGACAGGGGTCAGGGGGGACCTGGCAGGGCTGGGGGAGTGGTTGGGCTTGGTCTTAAAGGTCCTTTCCGTCCCAAACAGTTCTGTGACCCAGGCAGTGCAGCTCGGAGCCCGGGTTTCTGCATCCCGCTTGTCCCTGCTCCTCAGCCTTGGTCTTCCTCTCCTGCGCTGCCGCTCTCAGCTATTCCTCCTATGGGCTTTTCATATCGGTGCTGCCTAAAGTCACAGGAGTGGTGGAAAACACACGGGCTGTTATGCAATCCATATTTTACCCCTTGCAGAGTGTTATCATCTGTTGAATTTTAAAATTGGGCTCCCTGCAGTCGGTCTGTGCCTCCCTGCAGAAAGCTGCCATGTCACTGATGAGACCATCGGCCCCCAGTGCTCCGCTGCCCCGAGCCTGCCAGGGTGGCACCTTGGGCTGGGCACACTGCTGGTGCCCAGTGGCCTCCAGGCTGCTGGGTCCTGCTGCTGGGTCCCACAGCATTTGCACTGAGAAAGGCTTTCACACTTTCACAGCAAAGGTGGCAGGTTCCCAGGAGACGAGCATGGCTTTTAAAGCAGAGGAAGGGCAAAGTGATGAGAAAAACTGCAGCAGAAACAAGGGCTGGTTGCAGACAGCTCT
>NW_010397403.1:16313-17666 GCF_000710305.1 Buceros rhinoceros silvestris
CTGCCTGCCTGTCTGTGGGGGAACGCGAGTGCTGCCCACACTGCGTGGGACCCCAGGAGGGGTGCTGGTGGGAGAGGGTGCCTGGGCAGAGCCCAGCTCTTTGGGGAGCCCCGGCTTCAGCTTCCCAGAGAGCGTCAAACCTGGCACCGCTTTGTGGACAACCACAGCAGCTCCCGGGACTGCCTTATTTCACACTCACCCACACCGAACTCAGAAAGACAGTAACTAGGGTTAGAGTCACACCTGGAGCACAGGAGATGCCGCCAGCGAGTGCTGAATGTGGCTTTGGGGCCGTTTCAGCCTTTTTTATAAAGCAAAACACCTCTGCCTGCCAGCCCGGGGGGCACGCGCGGGGTGGTGTGGGTGCTGGGCTGGCTGCCTGTGCTGCAGAGCAATTCCCACAACGCCAGGGAGGAGCGGGGCAAGGGGCAGTGGAAATCTGTGCCAGCAGCTTCCCTGTCACTGCTCACATCTCCCACCACCTCCACTCCTCCTCCTGGTGTAACCAGCTGCCTTCCCTCACAGACCGCCGCGCCACTGCCTTCTTGCAATGATTCCAGCACAGCAGAAGCAACATGCACCTGCCAAGGGCAGCCACGGCCTGTTATTTCGGAAGGTTTCTGACTTTAAAAGGGGTTAAACTTGAAAATTCCAGGAACGAGAAGTAGGAGTTTGAAGTCTGGCCATCAGCCCCAGGTGCTCCCAGTGCGGGATGGCCCCAGCAGGGATACTGTTTATTTGGAAGCCCGTGGACAGCCAGGCTGTGCTGGGCACAGTCAGGCTGAGTTAACTGGGTTAACTGGAGGGTGCTGAGGCCACTTACATGGTTAAAAAGTGCACCTGAAGCCTCAGGCATCCCTCCCTGTCTGTCTCGGGGATGAGCAGATGGATGTATTTCCCTAAACACCCTAAATAAAAAGTTAATGTCTTCAAATTATTAATATGGGTATTGCCAGGATAAGTAGATCGAGATGAAGTGTTTGCTCAGCTCTGCTCCCAGCACAGAGCCGTGTTTGAATCAGCAGGGGGCGCGGAGAGCCCCAGTCCTTCAGCTCCAAACTGGGACTCTTCTATGCTGGTGTTTATACTTACACCCATGTTCTCTGGCAGGTGCCCAAACCTCCTCCGAGCTGCTGTGAAGGATGCTGTGAAGGATGCTATGAGAGCCCCAGGGCCGGGGCTGCCTTAGGGGCACTGCCCAGGGCACTGCCCACTGTCACTTCAGCACGGGCGACAGCTTGGCAGGCTCGGGGGCGCTTTTTTCGGGCAAGGAGGGTTGATCAGCCCCTCCATCCCCAGGGAAAGGTACTGGGCAGAGCTTCGCGCCGCTAATGCGTCCTGAGGACCACCTCG
>NW_010397404.1:0-853 GCF_000710305.1 Buceros rhinoceros silvestris
AGGCCCCCAACCCCCTGGGCCCCCAACCCCTGCGAGGCACCCAACCCCGTGGGCATCCAGAATCAGCCAGGCACCCAACATTCTGGGCACCCAACCCATTTGAGTCACCCAACCCTTGCAGGCACCCAAGTTCCTGGGCACCCAGCCCCTGCAAGGCACCCAACCCCAAGGGCATCCAACCTTCTGGGCACCCAGAATGAGCGAGACACCCAACCTTCTGGGCACCCAACCCCAAGGGCACCCAAACTCAGAAAGGCTCCAAACCTCCTGGGACACCCAACCCCCTGGGCACCCAGTCCCTGTGAGCCTCTGACCTCCTGGGCACCCAAACCCTTGGGTACCCACCTCCTGGACACCCAGCTCCTGGGGCACCCAACCCCCTGGGCACCCAACCCCTGCAAGGCACTCAACCCCCTGGGCACCCAGTCCCTGCAAGCCTCTGACCTCCCGGGCACCCAAACCCTTGGGCACCCACCTCCTGGACACCCAGCTCCTGGGGCACCCAACCCCCTGGGCACCCACCTGCTGAGCATCCAACCCCAAGGGCACCCAACCCCTGCGAGACACCCACCTCCTGGGCACCCCATTCTCACCCTCCCAGCTGCCTGCGCCTAGGGGCACCCCGCTGCCCTCCTGACCGTGTCTCTCTCTCTTCTCCGGCGGGGCCGCAGGAATTACGGAGCCAGAAGCAGAAGATGGTGTCGGAGCGCGAGCGGCTGCAGGCGGAGCTGGAGCACCTGCGGAAGTGCCTTGCCCTGCCCGCGCTGCAGTGGTCCAGGGGTTATTTCAAGGGGTATCCCAGGTGACGCTCCTTGGGCTAAGCCGAACATTATAGTCTAGAAATAATAATCTA
>NW_010397405.1:0-11686 GCF_000710305.1 Buceros rhinoceros silvestris
CAGAAACGCGCCACCTGCGAGCCCGACTGTACAGAACAGATGTGTGTTTAGCTGGGAGAGAACGACAGCTGCCCGGGGATGAAGAGCTCTTGTTTGGCGGCCGTTTTAGTCCTTCTTCGTTAGAAAACAATTCTGACATGGGTTGGTTCCGTTACTTTTAGCTCACAGGTCTGTTTTCTGGTTTTCCTCCTTTTTTACCCTTTCTTCTTTTAGAACAAAGTAAAATACTAATTCTGATGATGGTGGCTGTGACACAGATGCCTTTAGGGGTTTGGTATGAGCCACGTTTGGGTGCGTTGGGTGTTCCCTTTCAAACTGGCACAAACCTGCTTGTAAATTGTAGGGAGTTTCTGTTGTGCACAGAGGATCGCTCCTGGGTTTGTGTTTATTTCAACAAGATAAATATTTAGTGTTGTTTTTCCTGCGGTTCCAAAGCAAGTTTTTGCATGGCCTAAGATGAACAGAGACTAACATGTGGTGGGACTCGAGCTTTTCTCCTTAAATGTGTATAATTTTGCAGGTGACTTTGTGTTCTCTCAAAATGAACGGTGAAGAGGCAGTATGGGAGAAGCTGGATACAGAATTTGATCACTGGGTGGCGGATATGAAGCCTCATGTTCTAAAACTACAGCAGAGGTCAGGTAAATACATAAAATGTGCGTGTAGGAAAACACTAATAACGAAATTCGAGGTTACTGGTAGTAATTATGTGTACTGGATTGGAACAAACTGCTGCTTATTATATTTTTAGAACGACAAAGATGTGCACTTTGGATAAAAAAACTACGTGAACCCTCAGGAGCTGGCACAGGGACAGAGGGAAGGAAGAATCGGAACCTATATGCAAAACTTTTGCTCCACATGCTAAAGCGAGGAGTGCTGGAGGGTCCTTTTGCACATAAACCAGAATCAGGACTGCTGAAACCTTTCCCTTCGTACATGGTGGGTGTAAGTTCTTTATAAGACCAACTTTTGGTCTTGAATATATTCTGAAAATACTTTTAAGTCTTTGCTTTGGCAAAAATGTGAAAACAATTTGGAATGGGTTGAGCGGAATTGCACGTGGTACGTACAGGCATTTATGTTGCCTGTTTTCTGACTGGCACTGGAAAAATCCTCCAATGTGCAAAGCCTTTTATGAGACCTGTTTCTTCCAGAAAATTTCGGTTCGAAGAAGGGTCATAAAAAAATAGGTGTTCTGAAGCAACAGAAAGATAATTTTTGTCTAATTCTTTGAAAAGATATAATAAAAGACTCTTGGCTGTATTGTGTTAAGCAGCAGATAGCTCTTGTGAAAGAAAGACCATGCTTAGGTGAGGTGATGAGTAGTCTGAGGTGACTATGGTAGTCTCTCTCTCTACGAAAGAAAAATAACAGTATTTCACAGAGGTGTTGCTAAGCTTGCAGTTGTTTTTTCAAGACCTGTCAATCATTGGCATTGGCTCTAGTGAGATCACAGTCCTAATTTATGCTCAAATTACCCATACCAGAAGAAGAAAAGTACTGGAAAACCCTCACACCGTTGCCTGTTGTACTAATTTCCGTGGGTTGGGAAGGCAATATTTGCACACCTCTCTGACTGCATTGAAAAAAGAGCTTTTATGCTGCAGATATTTGTGCAAGAGGTGACATGAACAGTGTGAAGAATATATCTATGTAAATATATTCTAGTGTTGACTTGGTATTTATTTTAATTATAGTTAATTTATTTTGATGAACCAAATTCAGCAAGAGTTCAGAGTGGTAGCCCAGACTGCTTACCTGACTGGGTAATGGGAGAACTGGGAAACGGGGAATCCAAGCATGAGGAGTCGTGGAAGTTATCTTCGAAAGAAGACTCGCCTTCAGCAACGTCGCTTACATATGGGTAAGGTTTCTGTGTTTGCTTTATTCAGTATTTGATTCCTATTTAATAGATTTTCATTTGATAAGGGCTGTATGTTTCAGTTCGGATGTGTGAATTTACTACACTGTCATGGACTCGAATATAGTGTTTGTACTTTATATGCAGAAGCTCTGGTACTAGCTTCTAACTTAGAGATCACTTTTCTGCTTTACTGTTACTACAGTCCTTCCTTATGTTGTCTTCTCTGGTTTCTCTGAGGCTTTGTCCCTGTCCTGTAGCTCTGTCCTCTTTCCGTTCCTCTTGTTCTCCTTCCTCTTTCAGTTACAGACGCTGTGTGTGGAAGATCAACAGGCCAACCTGTTTGTTTGAGAAGCCAGAGGTTTATAGAGATTTGAGCTGGTGGTTACTATGGGGTACTCGTGACTTGCCCAAAGAGCCTGTTTGCTCACCTGGAAATAATCTCACTCTGCTTTTTTGCACCATTCTCTCTCTCCATGTTAATTCTTTAGACTTGATAACAGAAACTGTAGACTTTAGATAGTAGCTATTGTCCTGAAATCCTAAATACCTATCAAATAACCTGGTACTGTGGTTATGTTTTTCAGACCTCAGATATGCTGGCAAAGCACAGTGATCACCAGGCAGGAGACAGGATTCATACAAAATAACTGGGAGAGGGAAGCACAGACAGATGTGGACAGGCAGTAAGGAAGAAGTGATGTGGTAAAAGACTGTATGGATGCAGATGACTCTCGGGACAGATTTTTCTTAAAAAGCAGTTGCTGTCCCCTTGGAGTTCTTGTACAGTCCATTTTCTGCACACTGACATACAGAAACTGGAAAGTGGTATTAATTGACAACACTGAGGTGGATTAATCTTCACTATTTCTATACAGTTCAAAATAGGAATGTACAATAAGAAAGTGAGAAAAAATGTGGGGAGAGTAAATATAGTATTAAAAGGGGGTAGTAGTCTGGGGTCATAATGCTAAAAGGAGCTCTTATATCAAATAGTATTTTATGGCTTTTTTCTATAGAAGATAGAAATATAAACAAGCATATGGATGGTAGATTTAAAGGATGTTCTGTCATTGCTCACAGTTTTTTTAGAGTAATCAGAATAGTGGCTCCCTGCAGATAAGCAAGTTTTGCTGTTCTGTGACAAAGGAAGGAGTTAGATGCATACAAAGAAAAAGGAGTTTGGGGTTTGATCCATCTTTTTGCAAGCATGTTTTATTAAACACCTATTTGTCTTGTGTTTCATCATTGCTTTTTTATGAAATAGCACAAGTTCTTTACATTTTCTGTAAGCTTTGTGAATCTTGGATCACAGAAGGTCAGACTGGACCAGCTATTCTCGTTAAAACTAACGAGGCTGCTGCCTGTGGGATACTCTGCCATGCTGTCTTGTTCTCCTGTGTGCAGTTCTCTGTTTGCAGTGACTCCATCCTTGCCTGAAGCATTGTTTTCTGAGTTTGATTTAAAACGTTTTGCTTTATATCATGCTGTCTCTACAAATACAGGTGCTTTGCTGGTCCTAGCCCCCTCTGTGCCTAGATCCCAAACATATCCTATGTTTGTCATTAGGATAATGCAAAAATTTCGGTATTGCTTATTTGCAGCTGTACAGCAGAATCCTGAATATCTGTAGCTGCACCTTGTTATGACAGTCCATCGGACAGTCCCTTTTTGTAGGTTAGCAGGAGTCAGTACGATTAAGCTGCATCCTTAGTTCCAGTCAGTTGGGTAGGAGCTGTTTACAGAGCAGATAAAGGGGTGAAATGTATCAGGTTATTAAGGCCTGTGTTCCTCTTGGCTTAGAGAAATGTCCCTGCAGTATTGAAGGGGTGCTAGCTGGACGCTGTTGAAAATCACAGAATTATTTTCTGTCTGGTTTTGTGGTAAATCTTAGTATAATCTATGTTCGGTTCTCAAGTATTTACTTTCTAGTTATTCAGTGCAACTTTGCATTGATTGTCAAGATCTATATTCTTTTTTTATGCAGCTGCATGTCAGTCATGGATGGAATTGTCTTGTTTGCTCATTTTGAAGTATGGTTAATGTTTAAACTCTCTGAAATCCTTGGTGGGAAGAAAAAAGCACTCAGAGGTAGAGCGTGAATATTATTTAAAACTTGGTAGGCACTGTACAATAGGAAGTAAATGTTTGCTCTGCTTCTATATGAAACTTCTGCTTTGGTTTCACAGCTTTATAAATATGCTCATGGGTTTTGTTTCAGAAGTCTCATGCTTTTTTGGTGTTCACTTAGTTTTCATAAGTGGTTCTCATTAGCTGTTCTTTTTATTTTTCGGGCACACTGATTTTTACACTACATATCACAGTGCTGAGTCTTACTCTTGTTTTTCTGCTGTAATTTGGATAGGTGACAGATAGGCTGTCTTGCAGGTTACATCACATAATGTCACTGAGTATTGTGGAACTTTTCCGCTTAAGTATCCATGAACTGTGTGTAATTCTAACAGTCGTTTAAAAAGTTGCTCTTTGGATGGGTGCATCTCCCCTTTCTGAGTCCTGCAGTGTTGATACTAAGGGGGTCCTCTGTTTGCTGACCCTTAAGTGCTGTGCTCTGAGCCTGTGGTTTTGATAGCAGGCTTGTGGTTTAACAAACAGCTGGAGAATGGAGCAATTGCCAGCTCTGTTACCTTGTTACTGCTTGAGGCTTGGTGGTACAAAGAACCACTGGGAAATGCTGCCCAAATACCCGACTTTAAAAAACGTGAGATTTGACCTTATGAAAACAAGGCATGTATTATGCTTAAGAAATGGCTAAATCTGTGTTAGATAGTGATGTGCCATGTCGAGGTACCCAGCAGAGATCTGCTCAGATGGTCTTGGTGGCTGGGAGTAGCACCACCGTAAAATAGACGCAATAAAGCAACATCAGCTCAACTCTCCCCTGTTAGACCCAATCTAGCATGCTGATATCTGTATTTGCAGCATAAAAATACACCAAATTCCTTTGAATTTTTTACCTGTGCTGTCAGCTGGGGTGTTATTTGTGTGGGATGAGCAGCATGCTTCTTCCTCTGCATCCACTCCTGTTTGAGGAAGGCTGTAGTTCAGCTCTGCCTACTCTATCCCTTGTATTTTTTCCCACATTTTTCTCTTCATTACCTTGATTATAGTTGAATATTGGAAATCTGACCCCTTTTCCCATTTGTATCTGAACCCAAGATTCAGATGGCAAAGTTCAGATGCCCTGGCGAAGTTCCCTAAATCATGGGTGAAATAGTGAAGCTTGATTTAATTTAACTTTTTTTTGTCCCATGGGACTGTAGCAACACCTACACTTGTGATCAACAGATGGTTCCCAAGGCTCTGGTGGGTTCTCTGAGAGCTGTGTTCCACGTTGCTTCGTGCCAGGTGAATGTGGTGGAATAAGTTACTAGAAGTGAAGCCTAGTGGTGTAGGCATGGCTTTGCAGACTGTATTTGTACCAGGAAGGGAGCTGGGTCTGAGGATGGCTGAGTTTGTGTTGATGGTTAGAAATGTCGATAGCTCTGTAGACTACGTAAATGAATCACCATAGCAATGAGAAACAGGTTAAATGTGTGAGTTGTGCAGGAAGGATTACTGAAGGTCAATGTTTCTTTCAGCTGAGGTGTTTTTGTAGAAATTGCTTATTTAATACTTATTTTCTGAGTCTGTGGTGAGGCGTTAGCTGTACTTGGCGTACAGATCCTGTCTTTGTGTTTGCAGTGTCAGTGCAAGTCGATATGTTAAGGTCTGAAGTCTGGAATCTGCAGTTTGGAGAGGGACCCAGCAGATGGTGGTCTTGTTCCATTGCTTGTCTGCTCAGCCTGTGGATGAGGAGAACTGTACCCACAGGCACACAGGATCTGTAGCTGCATGAAAATTTTGCATTCCAGCTGCGACTGGCTTCTTACAGATAGATGACAGCGTTTTCTCAGGGCAAAATAGATAATGTCAGTGAGAAATGTTTGAGGAATTTTCTGATGTTTATTTATCTCCAGATTCCCTTCTTTAAAAAGAAGCAAACAAGTAGAAACGTTCTTGTCGTAGTTATTTTTATCTTGCAATACACGTACTTCTATGTATGAAGATTTTGGCTTTTCTATAAGAAGTTGTTTATCTGGCTAAATAAAAAACCAGATAGACAGATCTTCCTTGCAGACTAGGGTGTGAATGAGTAAGGCCCGGGCAGCTGGTGCGAGAAAGGTGCATCTTTATTTGGAAACATGGGAATTGGTTTTAGGAATATGGTGTTTGGTTGGAACAGAAACCTGGTCTTTCTGACTCCACAGGAGAATTCTACTGTGTGTTTATAGATCATGCTCGAAAACCATTGTTAAAGGTTGGTGTGTGGCTGCGCTGTTCCAGGAGGAACCAGTGAGTTTCCCTGACTTGGTTCCTAGTAGGAAATTATTTACTAATCTCATTTATTAGCAGCAAATTGCTTCCTTCTCCCATGCTAGCTGGCTGTTTTGGCTGAAGCAGGAGATCCCAGGGCTGGTGTCAAGACTGCCTGTTCTCCACTCACCTGCTGTGAGAGGAGAAAGAAATAATCTTGTGATTTCTGGAGCCTGACTCATATTAGCAGAAGGCTGGAAAAGGGAGTGAGCGGGTAGTATATGCTTGATATGAGCCGAATTACAGTCCATCCTTATTGATCTTTTCAAATTCTGTTTATAGAACCAAGTAAAGCAACTTCCTTCTCAGTTCCTCTTCAAAACAGCAAATATAGAACTGAGAATATATCTAGACTTCCACCCCCTTTTTGTCAATTTAAAAATATTACAGATAACTTGTTCTGTTTTGAATATTTATTGGTGTTCCTTAATCCCTTAATGATAGGGGTGTGAATTCTGTTTTCTCTCGTTTTAAACAATTGGCACTTTATTGAATTGTTACCCTGAGCATTGTTCAGAAGAGCAGTCTGATAAAAGTGTAGATTTATTGACAGACAAATATTTGTCTCCTTTTAATGAAAGATTATTTTGTGTCAAATTAAATCTTGGTAAGAAATGCCCAGTTTGGAATGCTAGAGACAGTCATTGTATTATTGTATCTCTTTTGATTGTTTTTTACCTCTAAGACTTTGCTTACCTACAGTATTTACTGCTTTGGAATAGTTATTGTGCATCCATACGTGGTGTTGGTGTTTATTTGTGCTCCTAGCTGTTGCATGTCTGCCATTTCCAGCTGTTTGGGGCAGCTTGCTGCGTGAAAAATTTGTCCCTCTAGAAGTGACTCGTTTACATTGTACATCCAGCAGTTGTCTTTCTGTTCATGAAGACTTAATTCATCTCTGTGTCTGTTTGGCATAAACTGCTGTCTCATTTGCTGGCTGACAGATAGAAGGAGTGAAAGGTGTTTTAATGGTCTGACTTGATTTTAATACACTACAGCTTGTCATAGGAAGGTGAATGGACTAACGGGATTTTGATTGCTTCAATACATATGCATTTGGCATGGGATACTCCATGCTGAAGAGTGTTTCACTACTGTTTTGGATCTTCTGCTGTATCACCCATCTAATAAAGTCTTACAATTTTTTATTTTGTTGCAGGCTGTTCTTTTCTTCCACTGTTTTGTAGTTGAGAAAGGTCTGTTGCACAGGTGCATCAGTGAAGGTTATCTCCACCTATCTGCTGTTGTTCGTTTCCTTTTGTTCAAGTGCTTGGTTTATGACAAGAGCTTTTCCAGAAAATCCCTGACCACTGTTCTTCTGTACTGGACAGAGGACTTGTTCCTGCTCTGTTTGTATCCTGTCTCATGTGCCTTTCGTTACTGTCCTCCCATATATACTACTTTAGTCCATAAAATAGAGCAGAAATGAAATGCAGCCAGTAAAATCTTTATGATTTGGCTTTATTCTAAAATCTGTTGGGAGATGTTGAGTCATGTAACAAACGCACAGAACATTGTTTAACGTACGGTGAGGTACATGGTATTTCTGGTACTTTTGTTGATGTCGGGTTTTTTGGGGGGTGTTTTTTTTCATGGAATGCTTAAGGTTTTTGTTTGCCTTTAATATGTCTTCAATAAGAATTTTTAAAAATTCTACTATTTTTGACACTTAATTTCTTCTGTATGTTTTAACACCTTTCTTGTGTCACAAGTTCTAAAAATTAATTCTTTTCTTTCTGCTTACTCTTCTTGTGAATAACAGGGAAAGATTCAAGTACAATGAGAAGCCAGCATTAAGATCCCATTCTATGAGTCCTCACCGGACAGATGAAGCTAACCTAGCCACTCCACCGTCTGTAAGATGCTTCTCCTTTTTGTCATAAAATATGCTATAGGTTCAATGAGTTGTTTTTGTATTTCCCCCTAGGGCTGTTATTTCTAATTGCGTGAGTCATGATCCCTGTGTACAAGGGCAAACGGTTGGGAAGGAGTGATAGGAAGGACTAAAGCTCATCAGATTCTACCCTCTGTAAGTGTAGGGGAAAAGAATTTCTTGTATGATGCTCCCAACCCTCCCTCATGATTGACCTGTAGTGGAGCATGTTTAACATCTGCTGCATTGTTTTCCCTGGGCTTGGCAAACTGACGGTATTGACATCATCTTGGATTTTGCAATCGTAGATTAAAGTATAGGTGGCTTTGGCTCTGTTTAGTGATGGTTGTCCTCTGACAGAATGAATTTTGGACAGTTTGTTTTACCAGACTTTCCACAGCTAGCATTATGGCTGAGGGAAGGACACTAAACAGTCTTCAGGTAAAACCCTTTACATCCAAAATACTTAGTGATACTGTATGTGTAATTGCAAGCATTTAAACTGAAAATTACTCCTAGCAAATGCATGTCATCAGCAAGTCCCCTGTTTTCCTTTGTGAATGTGTTCTGGAGCCTTGTAGTGCCCAGTCTTTATCACTGGAGATGCCCGTCTCCTGTGGGTCCTTCACCATAGGCAGGTCATCCCTATTAGCTCCTGTTCCTCCAGGAAACACTGAGTCTGCGGCATGTCTGTTGTAGGGCTGCCCACGCTCATGCTGTGATTGTCCTGGATGAATGGTTTAGAAAGATGGCAGCTGGAAGTGGGCTGGAACTGAGCAATTCGTGTAGTGTTCATACATTACTGGACACGTAAAGAACTTAAGAAGACATGAAATGCAAGTGGGTTAAACTGGGATCTTTCTTCTGGGAGAAATTTTTTGTTTGCTTTTGTGAGAAATTTGTGTTCCGCTCTGCATTTGGAATAGAGGACTAGCAACAGGGATGCTGAATCGTGGCAGGCTGCAGATGGTCTGTGGGCAAAAGCTGCCTATCTCTGCTCTAAGCTCTGGTTGGTGTGAACATACTTAGGTGTGTGATTGTATATATACAAATGTAATTTAAGAAGAGATGCCATAATTAAAAATAAAAAGGGAAAACAGATGCTGGTTTAACCAAATTTCTCCTTATTGGTTTCTCATTTGTTTTACTTGACTTAAAGAAATATTTCTTATGGAACAGTGATTTTAAAGGAAAGGATTTCCTTTACTTGAAACCTGGATTTGGGGCTTTAAAGTTTTTTGTTGTTTTGTTTTGTTTATGTTTTTGCTCCTGGCTCTGCTGCAGGCTTCCAGGGCAATGTCGGACAAATCACTGCACCTCATTGTTCTTTAGCTCCATATACTGGATTCTGCTGTGATTACAGCTTTAAAAGGGCCTTTAAGTGAAATAATCCTCTCTTGCTTTGCCAAAGAGTTTGATGAACGTTTGGCTGGCTGGAACAAATACTATCTTGTTCTGTTGTCAGTGATGCACAGATGTTCTGGCATGATTCAGGCCCAGGTAGAGGAACAGGGAGTCTTAAGAAGCGTTAAGAACTGTCTCAACCAAGTGTTGATTAACTGAAGTCAAAGCTCCTTTCACTGTACGTTCATAATGAAGGAGCAGATTTAAAGAGGAGGTGTTTGCACGCTAGTACACCAACCTCTCGCTAACAGACCTTAATGAGACAAAGTGATTCATGCCTCAGGGTTCTGCTTTTCTAAATAGTATTCCATCCCTGTTAAGGAAAATTTTCTGTACCAGATACCCTATTTGATACTTTAAATAATCAGCAGTAACTGAAAGACGGTCTTCTGAAAGTGGCCCTGAGCATTGTAACTCCAGTCCGTCCTGAATGTTGGGGATTCTTTCTGCCCAGAGGGCCCTTAGCCTTGAGCTGGGCAGCAGCTGCTCCATCCTGTGCTTCTGCAGCTCTGCCTCTAGAACTGTCCCTTCCTTGCTGGGGGTTCCTTTAGTTTTAATTTTTTTATTAAATTTGAGGCTGATTGGGTAACCTCTGAATTCCGGATTAGCCCCACAAAAGGTGCTGTGGAGCTGGATCATTTCTAGGATAAACATGTTGCCTGAAGAATATGGAGTATTTTGATTTTTTGCTTGGAAAACTCACCCTTCGTAAAGGAGACTGTTGCTTTGGAAATCAGTAAAGAACAGCAGGGAAGTGAGGAGACAGGGTAATTGATCCTCTGAATTCCTTTCTTATGCAGTATCCTACTGGTAACTGAGCTCTTCAGATCAAAGCTGTCAGAGGTATTGTGACGCCAATGGGAAGTGCAGCGTAGGCATGGCCAAGTCAGTGAGAAGCTTTTTTTTCAGGCTGTGTATCTGCCAGCTCTTCTGATGTTTTGTTTGACTTTTTTATGTTCCAGGACCATCTTCCTAAAAAAACCAGTTCCTTGGATGACAGTGACCTTGAAGCGCGTCTCAATAGTTGGAATCTTGGGGTAAAACAGAGTAAATTACTTATTTATTGACTTGAAATGAAAACTCCTTAGAAACGTAGCCTTCATCTCTGAATTTAGTCAGCAAAACTTTTATGTAGAAATCAGTCATTTAGAAATGAACTGGTAAAGCTTGGAAAGGTTACTCGTGAATATGTGTCATCTTGAGAAGAAAACGTCAAAAATGCCTCATTTTTAAACAAGAATAACAGTAGAATGTGTATGATATAGTTACTGATAAATCAAGAAGACCAATAACAGCTGCTGGTCAAAACCAAGTGTCTTACTCTAAAAATTCAGACTATTTCTTGTTAACTTGATAATACTATTTTGAATTTATGCTTATATAAATAAAAGAGTTTGGCTTTCTGTATTTTTTTTAAGGAATGTGGAGTTTGCAAGCCATTAATTCAGTTCAACATTTTCTTGCCAGTTTGCCTCCTTTTGGAAGTGTTCAAGAGACTTTTCAGTGCAGTAAATCTTTAGACCAGCTCTTTGGCTCTTACAGAAATAATAGTAAAGTATCTGAAAGAGACTCTACTGTGGGGATGGAATAAGGAGGAGTTCTTTCTTGGACAGCTTGACAACCTCAGAGCTAGTATTTATTGGATCTCAGCAAAAATGTGGAAGATAGCTCCCAAAGCTTTCCGTGGGCACAGTAAGGAGGCCTTTAATCTGTGTAAAAAAAAAAAAAAATTTCTTTAGACTTTAAACTGCTTTTATGAACTCTCATGTAAAATCAGATCTATTTTCAAGCTATCGTCTTCCCAGAGGATTTGAACACATCCTCTATTTTTGGGCTGGTGTAGCGTAAGAGGTAAATACGGTGAGGCAGTAAATAAATTTTTATAAGGAGAGATGAAAAACTTGTTAGCTAACATCAATGTGAATCGGTGTTAATCTGCTTTGTTTATGTACAGATTTCATACGTGGGGCGTGATCTATGTCTTGTTTCTGAGCAGTTAAGTTTTTTGAACGTTGAAGTACTAGATGAATTTAAGTTTCAATTTTTTTAAGATTCTATTCCTTTGATTGTTTTAGGTGGTACTAGTCCATGGCAGTTCTAAGGTTCTAGTGAAGCTCCTTCTCTCTCCAGCTCTATTCTACATTTTTTCCGCTGTGGTGTTTTGTCTTTTT
>NW_010397405.1:11792-33411 GCF_000710305.1 Buceros rhinoceros silvestris
TTCCCCTTACCACTTAATCTTTAACCTCTTTGATTAGGATTGATATCCTCATAATGATTTTTTTAAGATCACTTTTATTTTAATAGTTCTTTTTTTCTTTCTCATTTTCCGCTTGTTCTCACAGGTTGAATGCTCAGTTGTGTTTGGGAGAGAGGGCAGCTGAAGTTGGGAGGGAGGAGAGCTAGTGTCTAATGAAATACTTCAGCTTTGTTTATTTTTTAAAATAAAAGTCGTAAAAAGTCAATAAAATGTTTTCATTTTAATCAGTTACTAAGGAATCCTCATTCTTCCTACACTATTGTCTGTCCAGAGGGATATGACAGCATTTAAAAATCTTGCCTACTACACCCAATGTTTTGTATTGATTGCCAAATTCTCTTCAGTAAAAACATAAATGATAAGAGAGAATGTTAATTTTTTTGCATCCTTCTTGGTGTTTCTCGTGCTGTTTTGGTGCCCATTGGCGGTGCACACTGCTTGCTTTAGTTCTGAGAGAAGGAAGTCTTGACCGTGAGACCATCCAGGAGCTGCCTGACTGCTTTCTCCAAACTGAAGGTGGAGATTAGTGAAAATGTTAGTTTGGGAGCTCCTGGTCTTTCAGAGTGATTTCTGGCACTTCCAGACTTAGACAAATGTATTTTTCAGGAATTGCAGTGTTATGAAGTGGGGAGAGCCGATCTCCAGAAAGGTTTTCAGTACCAGTCAGCTCCAGCTTGCGAAAGCGCTGTGCAGGTGTCTGAAACAAATGCGCAGGCAGTCGCTTGCAGATTGTGGATATTTGGGCTGTATGAATACCTGGATTATATGAGCAGATAGTTGTAATACCTCCAGCTGTTAAAGCTGCTTTAAGGGGGGAAACTTGCTCATGGCCATTTTACAAATTGTTCCAATTGATGCTGACAAAGACTCTCTTTATATCTAGTATTTTTATATCACTGTTGATCTGCCTGCTTGCTTATCTTTAATTTTATGTGTTTTGTATTTCTTTCTCTAATTGAAATTCCCCTTTGCAATTGTGTTGGTAATGGGTGGTTATTAAACTGTGATGATCCCCCACTGATATGGGAGCTCTCTTGGATAACAGATTGGCTACCATGACACATAAATCAGTTTTTCAAGTCTCCTTTCCAGGGATGGTAATTAAAGAAGTCACTAGTGAGAGACTTTGATTGCCTGATAAGACTTGTTGGGAGTTACCTAACAAAGAGCATCCGAGGTTGTAAAAGCGTGGTCTGCCAGTGGGTGCTGTGCAATAGTGTTTCCCTGCTATGGACCACGGCCTCCAGCGGGTTCTTAAACGGTCAGCAAGTTTTAAGTAGAGTTTCGTACTTAAACAAGAAAATAATTATTAAAAATGAAAAAAGCTTCTTATATTGAGCGAGTGTATATGGAGAAAGAACACGGTGTTATTGAAGATTCTGCAAATATCTTGCTGGGTGCTCTACATACAGGTGAGGAAAGCTTGGTGTCTGCCAGTTGCTGTCTGCCAGGTGCTGCGAGTTGCTGCTAAACCTTCACTGGACCAGTAAAATGACCAGCTGTAAACTGTTAATTTATTTTTACCCTTATCTTTTGGGATTTTACTTCTGCTCCAAATTTCCTCATCGTCAAAGGTCGTGTACTTTTAAAGTCACATACTGAATGTGGTTTCGCATTCTAGGATATGCTAAATCAGTAGCTGAGATTTTTGTGCTTCTTATTGTTAAAAATATTGGGAAAAGTTTTGGGAAATAATTTTATGATTTCTCTACTATGCGGAGAGGTCAAAGCTTAGCAGACTGTGATGTGGAGGCTTCAGATATTTGTTATTATTCGTAATAACATTTGCTACACGAGAAGTAAGACCATTGCATTACTCTGCTCATATTGTTGCTCCTCACGAGTAATAGAAGAATTTCTCCATCTGCCTTGCAGCGTTCCCAGTTATCTCCATCAAACATTTTATTGTTCAGGTTCTTTAGATTCTAGTCATGCATGGGTAATGTTTAAAAAAATTGAGTTTTGATTGTGATGGATTTGCCTTTCATACGTGGAATACTGATAGCAGCTAATTCTAAATACATTATAAAAATGTGTTTTTCTTAGTCCTTATTGACTCTTATCTAAGCTGACGTGGGGCCTATCCTTTATGAAGTGTTTGTGCCTTGGAGTTGCATTTGCAATGTAGAAAAGAAGAAATCCTTTTGTATTGCTGTTTGAAGGGAGAGGTTGCAGAGCCAGGAGTTTAGACAAACAGGAATAAGCTTTGGCCATGTTATTACTTCAAACTTTCTTTGTCATTCTTCAGCTATTTTAGAATAAAAAAAAAAATCCCTCAGCTATCTTATTAACAGCTGTCAATGTGTATTGTCACAAATGTTGTATGCTTCATAAACAGGACATCTTCACCCTCCCCTTAGTTGTGTCTCCAAATATAATTAAATATTGAGGAAAATATGTAGTGTCAGGAAAAGAAGCTTCTTGGATGCTGGGATTAAAGTTGCTCGTTTTCTTTTTCCTCTTGAGCTGTTCAGCTTTTTAGATTGTAGACGAACAATTTTTGGATAGAAAATTCAAGTTATCTAAAGGACCAACAATGAATTAAACCTGTGTATAGTCTTACCTGACCTGCTTATATCTAGAATTTCTGTGATGCTTCTGGTACAGTTTCATTTGTCACTGAATTGGAACCAATTTTAGGTGTGACAACACAAGTCTTAAATATCCCAGGAAATCCAGCACTTCATTTCAAGTAGAAAGCAAAGAGATTGAACCCTGGGGAAGCAGCAAAGGGGTTTTTTTAATCAGGGAGAATGTGATTTTTTTCATCACTGGAATTCAGCCAGGACAAGAATTAACTCTTTAGCTTTTACCAGAAATGATGTGAGATCTTTAGTACAAAGAACCTGGACACTCCGGTCTTAGAAGACTTTATCATGGGAAATGTTACTGCCTCATAAAGGTTTAGGAGGACTTGGACCACAGAAATTCCATGGTTGGTGGCTTGCGTTACGTTCTCCTTTCTTAGAGAAATTACGTGTAACATAGGGTTAATGTAGAGGCAAGCACAGGGAATTCTTGGGTGGCTGCAGCAGCAGCGTATGTTATGCCTGTTTTGTGTACTTGGCTCACATCTGCCTGTGTCTTTCCAGTCTAGTTAAGCTCAACCATTTCTGTATGAGCTATTTGATTATCTTTTGTTTGGTTACTTAGTCTGTCTGCTTACTATAAACATACCTACCGTATATGTTGTGGTGTTGGAGGGCAGCAACACTGGAAAAACTTTCCCACAGTGAACTCCAAGTGGTGTTGTGACTTCAAAAAATAAATTCAGCTTCCATGCTGACAAACAATCTTCATGGGCTTTAATGTCCTCCACTAAGACTGCAGAAGCAGCATTGAAGTGAACTTCCCTACGAATTATGATGTTAGATAAGAATGTCCTTACTCAAATTTCCTGAAGCTACTCAGCAGTTATTTCTGTAGGGAACGTGCTGGCTGGCTGGGTTTGTTAGATTAAAGTAAGAACTTAGGGCAAGGTTCAGTTTGGTTGTTTACCATTTCAACATCTTAAGTGCTCTTAACTCTTTCATGTGTGTGTTGTGTTGTTTTTTTTTTTTCCCATCCTTGTTTTGAAAACAATCACATTTTGTCTTTGAAGAAGCTTAAGGGGGAATGTGCAACCAGCCTGCTGACCCAAATGTGGGTTTTTTCCCTGAATCTTAATATACACAACATCCCTCCTGGCTCCGGTCCTGAGCTGTAATAAGCTGCAGTCATGTATTATTGAAGATAAGATTTACCTTGATAAATATCTTCCAAAGAACGAAACGTGCCTTTGGAATGGGTGGAATGGAAGCGTAACATTAACGTTGTCATCGTTGTGGTATTTAGTGGGTCAGAAGAGCAGAAGCTTTGGTACAAGTTTCTGGACTATTGCAGATGTAAAGCCTCTACGCTATTTTCAGCCTGAGGAATGAAATATAGTTGGTGACCTGAGAATGAGCGGTGTGCAAGTCCTCAGTGCTCAAAATTGTGCATTTTCTGCACTGTCTCTGATTTTGGGGGAAACGATTTCAGCTTGGTGTACTTTTGTTAGTGCTTTGCTCATTGCTTGCATGGGAAGCTTTAAAACTATATACTTCAAAAATGTTTAGTTTTGACTGCTTTAAGTGGTGCTAAAATAAATAGAAATCGGAAATACTACAATTAAAAATTATTTTCTATTAGCTAATTTTCCTCAAATTCAGTTTTGGATCTGTGGTTTTAGGTAGATTTTAGCCATATGTTGTTCAACTTAGGAGAATATCTTCATCAAGAGATGATTTCCGTTAAATAGTGGGTGTCTCCTAATGGGAATATGGTCTTCCGGAGCCTTCCCAGCTCTGGTTTAGGAGGACTCAAGCACTAGAACTGACCATGCCAGTCCCCACAAATTGAAACACGGTTTGCTGTCTGACTGCCTAATAGAACAGGAGAATCCAGAATCTTTTTTATGAAGAAAGTCAAAATGCCGTTTTTACGAAGTGGTATTTACAAATTAGAGTTCAATTCCAGTTCAAATAAAGCTGTCTTTCATGATGACATTTATTTGGTTCATGCTCCTACAGCATGTGATTTACTGGTCTACTCATACATATGTATTTTGGTTTGTCTTTGACCTTTTGCTTATTATTTTTAAATTTGCATGTTTCTTATAAAGACAAGCTTTTTTGGGGCATTCTTTTTTGTGATATTGCCTCTTTAATGTGGTATAATTTTGAGAACAAGAAGTTTTGCAGAAGACCAGCATGAAAAGAACGAATGTTGAGACATTAAATGTTTACAGATCAGTTTAAGTGGATATAATCCACAACAAGTAACAAAGTGGGAACATTTAACTTCAAAGCACATATGGCTGCTGTTACAAAATCAAAAAATGCAAGACTAGGGCCATACAAAGTATTAGAGACACATTTTTCTTCTTTCTCATAAACAAGTAGGATATACCTTAGCTTTTTAGATTGGTTTTGAAGTGAAGATGGTCAACAGCTGAATTTCCTGGGCAGATAAAATACTTGAATTACTGTAAATATTTACAGTTAATTTTTGGCTTTAAAAAAGCAAAAGTAAAGGGTGTTTGTATTCGTTTTGCATGACAGAGAGGCCTTTGGCAAATAATTATTCCTTTGAAATTTGGTTCTGCAGCCTTGGTCTTCTCTGAATTCCGCCAGGTATTGGGGAGGGTTTTCAGTGAACCTGCTGCTCAGTCTCCTGAACCTGGGGCTGTTGGCGAGCTGCCTGCGCTGCCTGGTGTCTGTGCAGGCGGTGAGTGGGCGAGTGGGATGGATGGGGGAGAGGGCAACATAAGCAGAGAGTATAGTAGTGGTAAAATTAGAGCGTTTTAAATAGGAAATACTACTGCAGATACAGATATGTAGACAAAGAAATCCTTATTTTTTCTGGTTTAGAATTTCTTACCTTTTATTTCTGTCTCTCTTGTGATTTTTGTTTCCCCCGCTGTTATCTGTCTTCTGGTGGTTAATGCCTCGTGATATTCTCGCTTGTTTTCTTCCCCTCACCAATATCCTCTTTCGTGTCCAAAATCCATTTTTTTTTTTTTTTTTTTTTTTTGAAGATGGAACCAGACTTCTATGTGAAGGAACAAGAGGCAATGGGCACAAACTGAAATTCAAGAAATTCCTTCTAAATATAAGAAAAAGCTTTTTTTTTTTTTTTTTTTTTTTTGCAGTGGGCACATTCGTGATTACTTTACTCACTAATGTTTACCCTTGTTTTTCACATGGCAGTCGTTGTGGCATATTTAAAATTAACAAAAGATCCCCAAACCCCTCAAAAACACCCTAGGATGCTTTACGTGAAAGAAAGTTTAATGTATCTGTTTTGGCAAATTCAGTCACAACAAAGAGAAATAGGGTTTGAGTTAAATTACTGGTTTTCTTGTAGTATTAGACCATTTTATAATACTACTCATCGAAATTGAATGTATGTTAAACATGAGTATCTACAGCTCCTTCTGGGAGAAATGTGACGACTCTTCAGCATATAGAAATCCTACGTAACCTTGTAGGACAGGAAATGAATAATAGTGTATCAAATTGAAATTTCAGAGGGATTAAGCCTTTTTTCACTGATAAATTTAACACAAGTTTATTTAATAGTACTGGAGAAAGTGCAAGCATTTGGTGTATTTGCCATGCCTCAGATCAATTTAATCTTAAAAAAAAAAAAAAAAAAGGATGCAATGTTGTGTTGCCATCACATTCCCATTCCAGATTGCACTGCCTCATTTACAGGATTATACCCTTGAAAGCCTTTCTTGGGTGTTAGGCATTCTCTGTGATGTCAGGTTTGAGCCTCATCGTCTGAGCAAATTAAAAAGATAGAGCTGTCTGATAGAGGAAGTGGGTTGTGAACAATGTTCAGTATTCAGTTCTTAAAAATAGTGATTAAAAAAGCTGCTTTAATTACACAGTAGTGCTAATGAATGACTTCCTTATGTTTTGTCTCCATGACTTACATGTGTGGATGTAGTTTCAATGCACTCAGCTGTAACTTTTGAAACACACCAGATTAAAATCATTGCAATCCGTAAATTTATTCTAGCTTTACTCTGATTTAAATGAAAGGTTTTTGAATGAAATTGGAAATCTTTTGTAAAAGCCATGTATTTAGCTGCCAAATTCTTTGAAAATGTTCATTGATGGATTTTTTACAACCACGAGGCTTTGGAAAACAAGTGCCATTTTTGATCCATTTAGGAAACAGTAAAATTTCAGGATGTCCAACAACATAATCTCTTCATAATCTCTTATGAAGATTTTCTATTTCTAAAACTTGTAAAAGATGGCAGCATGTTACTGGACCTTTGCAGTCTGCTGAGTGCTCAAGGAGGTGTTCTAAAGGAGGAAGAATTAAGCACAGGAGAATTAATTTGTGTGTTATAGCTGTGTATCTGGAGACAGTGCTGTTTCGGTGGTTTGCAGGTTAACTGTTTTAATAGATAACCAGTTTTTCTAGCAGAGAGCATTTCTGAACTGGTGTGTACATCTGAAGGCAACTTCCATCTGCTCTGGTGTTCTTCTGACTGGTACAACTGCTGCGTTACATGTGCCCTCACCGCTAATTTGAGTATGTGCCCACAGTTGTTGCTGCAAACTTCTTCGAATAATTGGAGATTTTTTACTGTTTGTAAGAAATAACAAGATACTGCTGACATGATTGCTTTTTCTCCAACTTGTTGTTTTTCAGTTAGAAAATCCAAGATACTTGCGAGAAAAACCGATGCCAGTGTCATTGGTAGGTATTTATACGCCCTTGATACTTTTATAAGGGCACACGAACACACTTAATTTTAATTTCTGGATAGGATTGGATTTACTTGAACGTACTGCTTTGGACTTCATAAGTTATTTTGAACTTGTTCTCGTTTAATAGATGACCCCCAGAATGGACCTAGGAAAAAGTAGCACTTTTCGTGATGAGCTAGCCCTGTTTCGAACGCATGAAAGAGAGGTAAGGTTCTTTTTAGGCTTTTTAGGAAAAGAAAATTGCAGCAAAATTGGTAAGTTAGGACATTTCCTTTGGAAATTGGCTATTCACAAAGCAGTTTGTTACAGTAGAAAATCTCTTGTAAGAGAATTTTTGCTGAAGTGACAGGGCTTTTCATTAAATACTTAATGTATTTCCCAATTACTGAGGGAATGAAAAAGACTTTCTGAACACATTTGCTGTTCCTTTGAAGGAGTTTAATGTAGACAAGTTTGAATTCTAGGAATTCTCCAATTTACCTTTTAACAGCAGCAGTGAAACCCTTGATTTAGTGAGGAATTTTGTTTATTTTCTATATACCTTTAGAAATGTGCAGATCTAGACCTTATTTCTGTTAGGACCTGCACTATTTCTATATTCGCCTTATTTAGCTCCAGTGCTTTTTTATTCACGTGGGGTTTTGTGTCACTTCTTTTGAATATTGTTAATTGGTGAGGTTATGGTCCAAGCTTGCCTATCTAATCCTCTCATACTGTGTTGTTTTCTTTGGAATATGTACAAAAGTAAAGTTTTGTTGTCATTTTCACCTTCTTCATAGTCTAAGGAAGTTACGTACCCGTGATACCTTTGTCATAAACTACTCAGTTTATTTAAAACACTAGTCGTGAGATAAGTATAACTCAATATGCGCTCAAGTTGGTGTATCAGTGGTGTGGGGGACTGAACTTCAGGAAAAGCAATTCAACATGTATTAGGAAAATGATTTTAAACCCCCCAACATTCAAATTTCTGTTTTCAGCCAGATGTTCTTGGGAACTGGGGGCATACATACACAGTTCTCTAGGTGTCCATAGGTACCCAGACCTACCCGAGACCCCAGATGTGTACGAGTAGAGAGGAAGGGGCATCATCTGCCAACCATGAAATCATCCCTGCTTTGACCTGGTATATTGTAAGGATGCTGAGGAATTAGACCTGTCCTAAAGTTACTGTCAGGACAATTCAGAACCCGTCTTTAACTGAGGCAAGGGGAGGGTACCTCCATTGCAGGTACCTCCATTGTTAATGAAGCGATGTGTATGAACATCTGCTCCACGCTGATAGCTGGCAGCCTTAAGTCCATGCTGAAACAAGCAGCCTGACAGGGCAGTTGCACAATCCCCTCTGCCTTTTGCTTTCTCTGCTCTGGTCCAATATTGACTGTTCGTCTCTATTGATAATATTCAAACCAGCATTGCCTCAGGATGAGGCAAGGTTTCATAAGATGTGAAAATAGACCAAAAATTAAGTAAATGGAAAGCACGATGTTGTCATTTAAATAATGTGTTCAAATTAAATCAACAGGAATGCGTGCCAAGGAGCTGCATAAAATACTCAGCAAATACTTTGCTAGTTCAGTGGAAAAATCCTCTAAACCACGCAGTAAAAATCCACTACTTCTTGCTAATGGTACTCAACTGTGGGCTGGTTTGAACTGGAAAGATTATGGACAGCATTTCACAATCACCATGTGTGTGCTGTTAAGTGGAAACTTCAATGTGTTTTCATCGTACTTTGTGAAGCCAAATTAAGGATAAAGCCTGTTCGTTTATAGAATGTGAACGTAGTAACAGAAAAAGGGTGCTATAGCACAGAGTTTTGGGAAACCTTTAGCTATTCTCAACCTCTTTGTAGTAGAACGGGAGAACGTGACGTAGGATAACTGTGGTTCTTTGCTTTTAACCTCTGTTCCTAAACCATCCCTGCACCTCTTTGGACTCTAACGCCAAACCCCTGGTGATCTGTGGTGATAACCCCATCATGCATTCACAGAAATGCGGGTGTCAGCAGGCAAATACTTCTGATATAGGTTAAACCATTTGGGAAACTGTCATTACCGAAAAATCAGGGGTTCAAACAAGGAAGATGCAACAAACCAGGAATAGATCCGTTTTCAGTGGGACAGCAAACCAAACAGATGGCACGACGGGCTGGTCTGATGGATAGGAGATGCCTCCCTTTGAACTTCACTGTCAGCCATCCCCAGTGCCACCCAGTCCTCCAGGGAGCAGAGGAGTGTGGGAAGAAATGGTTCTTTGATTTTTCAGGAAAAACAGAACCAATTCCACTGCCCAGATATGGGTCTGGAATTCTTCTGGAATTAAACAGATTTACCTTCATTAATTGATGATGTTTTGTTAACCTTTCTCAACCAATTAGTTTATCTGATGCATCCTTTAAAGAAGTTTTGGTGTTCCTTTTAAAGAAGTTCTGTTTCTTAGTTTTTCATTTAGTCAGTCAAGCTTTCTTAGCATTTTTCTCAATTTCCTTCTGTTTTATTTCTGTAAGCAAAGGTATCTATTTATCTAGACTCGGCAAACAAAACCTAAACAAATCCAAGGCAGGAATATAAGAAATAATTTTCTATTTTTCTTCTTTTATATTGAAGGTTATAATTAACACCAGGAGCAAATTTGTACTGAGCTGCGAACCAACTCTTTAATAATTTTTTTTGTTGTTTTTTTAGCCAAACTGGCAAGCTCAATGCTTTGTGCAATAGTTGTGTTATGAAGCTTCATCTGTCTGGGTGAACTGAGAACATGGAGTGTTTCCAGTACTTTTGTTGACTTTATCACTCCTGTCCCTTTTCTATCTTGAGTTTTGGAAGTCCAGTGATGAAGTTTTTGGGCACTGGAGCAGGGGTGCTTTTCCAGCTCTCTCATACTAAAGCAGTCCGGCAAGATCGGTTGTCTGTCCTGCGATCAGCTGGAGCAGTAGTTAGTGCAGTGCAGCTGGAGGGAGGAGTCATTCTGTGGAAGGCAAGGGGTGAGCTTTCCAGAGGATACAGAATACCTGAATGAGGACTGAGGAGGTGAGGGTGTGTGCCCAGGGAAAAGGAGAGATGACCTGAGAAGTGAAAAAGAGCTTAGAGAATGCGGAAAAGACAGCTTTTCCCCCTGAAAATGAATTTTCATGGATTGAGGACTGGAAGCAAGATGAAAACAGTGATGGGGTTTTGACCTATTCAACAATCCCATCTTTAAGATGCAATGCTTTAAAAAAAGCTATTTAGAACCTTTTTCTTTTTAATCTTTATTTATATTTTTATCTTTTTTTTTGTGAATGTGCCATTCCCATTTGTTGCGTGACACAAATTTTGTTTATAAAGATCATCAAGCCATGTGTACAGTTTTACAGCACCAGAAGTGTTGGGATCTAGTGATGTAATTACGTCTAGATAAAGTCAGTGTGCTGCGGCGATGGTGTTACAGCTAAGTCTTGGTCTGGTGAAAAGTGTTCTGAATTGAAGGTGTGGAAAGCAGCAGATTTACCGTGCTTCTCACTTACCTGGCAAGAGATTGTAACTTGACATGGAGAGAGCTGCCTAAGGGCTGTGATAGAGATCCTTCCCAAAAGGGACCATACGTAGAATGCGAAGGAAAGAAAGTTGTAGAGTGTGGGAGGGAGAGCGAGTAACACTAATCATAGAAAAGAGGTGGAGTTTTAGGAGGAGGGAATAAAGATAAGAACACTTGAAGATGAAAATATGTGTCCCTACAGTTAGGAGATGATGAACAGTGAGCATTGCCCTTTTGGTTTTGATTTCTTCCTCCTAATTGCTCTGTTCTATGGCAATGTTTTTTTTAATACATGAATTAAGTGTTTTGTGCATTCCAGATTAAAAGCAATAAATAAAACTAATATGGAGACAGTATCCTAAAAGAAGGACTCTTGTAATTAAATGGAGCTGTTACCAATATAAAATTAATGTTATTGTGCCTTTAGCTGCATCATGGATTTGATAATTTTTCCTCATTGAAAACAGCTATTTTGTTCGTATCTTCCAAGAATGGTCACAAAATCTATCAGTATTGTTCTCTTGTATACTATAATGGAACAAAAGCGTGTGTGTGCTCAGATGCACGTACATCGCTAGAGTTTAAATCTGCTCGGCAGACAAATAGAGATACGTGTGTGTTTGGAGTTGGGGGAGCTGGGTCTGGCTGAAGGAGCCTACACAGGCATGTAGTGGAGCCGGTGATGCTGTTTGTGCTTTTTAAGCTCAGAGGTATTTAGTGATAATAGGAGGAGAGTCTTTTTGGTGGACTTCCTGAAGGCAGTTGAGTTGCAAAGGCAGCTGTAGGTGGCCCCAAAACTTGAATCTCACAGTAACTGGAGTTTTGAAAAAACTGTTTTATTCTCCCTTAAAAATATTCCAGCAGTGTGTATTGTGCCTTTAAATATTCTCTGGTTTGTGTGAATTTTCTCCTTTTATCCACAACCCTGGTGTCTGTTTCAAATGCAGTGTCTGATTTATATTGCGAATTCCCTTGTAAAGTGATTCTCACCTCCACGTAATCACTCTGAATAGTAACCTGTTAGTTCACGTTCAGAAACGCAGCAATCTTGACTTCTGTTAACACGATTCCTGGTTGATTAATGTCCTGTTTCTAAGAACATGTGCAAGTTGTCCATTGTTGTCTGTGTGAGGAAGTCGCGTCCTGTCTTGCTTTGATAACACTCAGAATGTAATAACGTAATAAACCCAATCCTTATTTTATTGCTAGACTGGTGTGAGACACACAGTGTGTGTCAGGATGAGACATGCTTCCATAAACTGCCGGGTGATTTATGATTCCTGATGCTAATTGGTCTGGTCATGGAGATAGAGATGTACATGTGCAGTTATTTATTTATTTTTTTGCAACGGTTTGTGAGCTGTGTCTTTAATTATTGCACATATGTGCTGGAGACACTGAGAGAGATCAAAGGGGTAGGTTAGCCATTCAAACTGGTGCTTTAACCAGTAGAATGTCCAGACGATTGCGAAGCAGCTGGGAATTAGTCTTTTGCTGTGTGATTAATCTCTACCTCAAAGTGTGTCTCTCTTAAAAAAACGAGTCCCTTTGGTTTTTATGTGTGTAGGTCCTGGTTTTGAAGAAAGGAAAGACGTTGCCTAGAAAAAGCTGGTTCTCTATGCTGATAGTGCCACGTGTTGCACTTGTGAAATAAAGGTGGGAGTACAGTTTTAATGACTGGTTTAGAAGATCCTGAAATGAATGTAGAAAGCTCAGTAGCTGCTGAAATACAACATTTAATAAATAAAAAAAAAAAGGAGTCACACTGGGGAGGAAGAGTGGTGTTGACTCAGCACACACGGGCACCTTTACTCTGCAGGACTTGGTGCTGCGCGGAATGACATGAAGTTTTCAAGTAGTATCTACTATTTTATTACACTCAGATTTTACGAACTCCCTTTGAAATCGGCGTCATTTCTGTATGTTCCCAAGGTTCAGCTGGGCTTGGTTTTCAGTGCTGTCAGCTGAAGACACAGGTTTTTGTGGTTTTGAGCTGTCTTTTTATGAAATTGCATCGAATAAGTTATTACCGTGTATAAGCTTTCACGGTTTCTAAACATATTTTGGACTTTTTTGGTACCTACTGATGTCAGAGCCTCTTCTACTAGTGGCAGATGTGTTTGTTGTGTGTGGAAGTGGGACACTTCCCGTTCCAGATAAAGCTGTTAAGTAACATGATGTGGTGTAGTGCTAATATGCATGTTACGTTTATTAGCTATGTAAAACATCCTTCAGTGTAAAAATCCCATTTGGAGTTATTACAGCTGTTGGGATACAAAGCTGTGTGCTTTTCTCCCTATTCCCACCACCCCCGACTTGGAAACCTCTGAAAAATACATTGTTCTCTCTTGAAAGGGCTAATGACATTTACATATGAATAAGAACAATTGTCCATTCAATTATTTTTCTGTATACAGCAAATGTGTATTAATGTTGAGTGTCATTTAAAAAATCAGACTTCTCTTGAGGGGGGAGAGCTGGTATGATTTGATTTATGACAAAGCCATTCCTTTTTAGGGGCTATAAAAAAGGGCAATGTCACATTAATTTTTTACTCTAGTGAATATCTAGTTTCTCTTCAAAGAGCGCTCTGTAAAAATATTATAACTAGAAGTAGCAGTTGTAATGTTTTTAAAGAGTAGAGATACAAAGCAGGTTGCATATGTGGAGAGAAGAATAAATGTTGGTTAGGTCAAGTAATATAGTTCATATCATAAACATAGACTTTAGTGGAGGGACTTTTGAATCTGGGCAAAATGCCATGTTTATAAAGGGTCTTTTTACATTCTAATTTCTGGCTTGCGTGTTTCACTTGTTTGATCCGGTTTTTCTTTCGGTCTGTCTCTGGTTTTGTACAGACTGGAAGCTCTTTGCAACAGAGACTTTACAAGATGTTTGTGTCACCTTTGTCATTGAATCAGATACAAATTCTGCATTGAATATCATCAATACTTGTGTGGTTAACGATCTACTGTTTCAAAATGTAGGGGGTTTTTTTATTTTATTTCTGTGTTACGCTCAGGATGAGCACAGACATCAGGACAAAAGCCCATCATTAATGTGAATCCCAGACAGAAAAACCTGCTTTTATTGTGCGTAATGGTCCTCTAGGAAAAATATTATTTATGACTTCCTTTAATTTATAGGATTTGTTCTTAAAGTCTGATATAGCCTTGGAAATTTAAAACCAGAAAAATCAGCTAGGTGGCAAAACTACACAACAGCCCCCCAGTCCCTCCCAGGACTCTTTGGGAAACTGAGTCGGTGAAACCAATGACTCTTGATACAAGAAGAGTCTCCTTTGCGTATCGTAGAAAGTCTTTATATCAAAGACTCCAAGTAGTCCTTTATTCTCTAGAATCCCACTTATCGAGGAAACCAAGCCGAGCCTCGGGGAGATGCAGCAGGTGCTGCTTCGTACCCAGACCTCCTCTGGAAATCTTAACCTGTGGAAAAGAGCAAACTTCTCAGCAGCGTATTTAATAGTTCCTCAACAAAACTTTCATCCTTATACTTTGTTTTGGGTGATTATTCTGACTCTTAAATTGCTCTAAATATTAATACACCTCAAAGCTAATCCTAAAAAATGTTGAGGGCACGATGTAAGATGCTGAAATAACTCAATGAGAACAGATAGCGCGTTAATTATGATGTGAGAGATGCTATTCCACATTGCTTTTGTCTGATGTTAGCATGTCTTTATAATGGCAAATGTTTTGCAAGGGCAGTACCTTCTGCCTCGGCCTGCCTATGTAGCTTGAAACATTATATAAATTACCAATATTTATTTATTTTTAACCGTGGATGTGAAAATTGTGTAAACACGATTCAGTAGAAAGTTCTAGTTTGTTGGTTTTGTGGTATTTTTTTTTAAGAAACCTTTTTCTTCTATAAAAATATCAAAGCTCTGTATTGTGCACTGATTTCTTTCAGCAGCTGCGTAACACCAAGACAAATAAATTTTGTCGTATATTGTAAGAGATACAAGGCATTGTTCTGCATTGTTAGCTCTTACTTTGAAGTTCTCATTTATTGTTTACATCCTTCTCCCCCTTCCTCGCTTTCTCCCTCCCCCATATATTCATAGATTGGAAAAAAAATCTGGCAGGCAACAAGTACTGTTTTGTCAAATAGCCACAAAAAAAAAAAAAAAATCTCTGGAGGGTGTTAATCCTGCAAGATGCCCCCTCTGGCCTACAGGCGATCCCGGTAATGAAGATAAGTGAGCAGTAGTTCAAAGCTGTCTCTGATGAATATTGTTAGTGTGCTTATTGATTTTCTTTAAAATCAGGTATTTAAATATTTCTGTGAATTTCTGTAAATGGTGACGAGATGAATGTTTGTTTTCCATCATGAAGAACTGAGAGATCGCCTCTTATTTCTGAAGATTTGTGACAATTGCAGATCAGATCCTGTTGGTTTGACAGTTATTATTTAAATTTTCGTAGCACCTACCCTGTGCTCTGAGGATACAGGACAGCAATAGGCTGAAACCCCATTTTCAGGGAACTGTTTGCTGTTTTAGGTGGTGTTTTGTTTTTTTAAATTAGGAAGAAAGTGTGACTAGGCACCTAAAGGCATTCTGGGGCTCCCACCCTCCCTGGCAATACATACCCGGGACAGACAGATGTTTGACATCAGGGTTGTTTACATGGCCTCGGGCTTTAATTGCCTCATACTCTGTGAGGAGAATAAACAATGACAGAAATCCACAGGAATGATGTTCAGGCGCAGCAACGGCTGCATTTTATACATAGCTGCAAACTTCTCAGCTGCAGCTAAATATCTGCACCGTAAATTTTGTGTTCTCTGCTGCCTCGAAACTGCTCATAAAAGATGTGAGGACTGATGGGCGTGAGCACAGTTGATGCTTCTAGCGAGGCAAATCCTTCTTGATGTTGTTTTTATCTTTGACAGTGTGGAAGGTTATTTTGTTTCTCGATGTGTGTTTGATAACTAAAGTACAGCCGGAGCGCAAAGGGCACCGGGGAGCAGAGCAGCCCGCGGAGTTCCGAAGCACTGTGCCACAGGAGATGGAGGCAGGAGGAGCTGAGCACAGGGGGGTTTGGCGTTTGGTAACCGCAGCGATGTGCTCCATCCAGCCTGGTGTGGTTTCAGTTTGGAAGATAATCCTTTATTGAACTTAGTATTTAATAACTTGTTAAAAATTGAAATGGGAGAAGTTTCACTTCCAGTTGTGATAAGCCCATTTGCTTCAACCCCAGCCACAATGAGATCGCTTTAGAAGTGTGTTTACATGACATCTTTTTTTCATCGACGATTGCGGTGAGATTTGAAGCCTGCCTTATGCAAAGGGTGGGTCAAAAAGCAAATTTACAAATGAAACCAGTACTCCAAGCTTTGCTATAGGATGCTCTTTTGTTGTCCTTATGCTTTCTGGCTTTTCCAGTATTTTTCCGTAGAAGAAATTTTAAGTGTAATTTTTAATTTTTTAAGTGTAGAATTTTTAAACCAGTAGATCTTTATTTTTACAATAAATGCTCACATTAACACTAGAAGTTGTGAGGAAGACACGTGTGTGTGTTATGGAACTATGGACCGTTATAAAATTTAAATGTTGTTGGAGATGTTTTATTTAATTTAATTTTTTACCAGTTATTACAAGTACAGCTTTCCTCTAAAGGCTGAAAACCCCATGTGCACGTCAACTATTGCATATCAAACACTTTAATATGGGGCTCCTCACATTTATTTATGTATTAAGTTCTGAAGGGCCAAAATTACATAAGCTGTGGATGGAGCAGACGGGGCAGGACCTTGAATGCTTTTGAAGGTATCACCTTTTGAGCCCTCAGCTGATGAGGAGCTGGTCTTTGGGATTTTTCAAGTAAGAGTTGTTGGTTTTTTTTTTAATATTCAAAGGAAAAATAAATATTTTGTTATTAGAGTTTGTCTTCATTAAGAGCTGATTTCTGTATCTTGGACACATCTTTCACATTTGTTGTTTGGTTGCAACCAGCCTTCCTTTTTGGGAAGTGGTCCCCAAATGTGTGACGTTTTGTGGGACACAGCCCTGTTCTGCTGGAAGTAGAGCAGCAAGTGGCAGAACTCAAATTGAGGAGAGCTGGAGCAAGTGGAAGAACGGCATTAAGAGGAAGATTAATGACAAGGAGTGGAGCCAACTTCAAGCACAGGGATTTCTGCTGTCAACCTGTGGGAAGACAGCCATGTGGCCGAGAACAATTGCCGTCGCTTCAAAATACGCGTCTGTATTTAATACCGGACAAATTGTAGCGTTTGATTTATTTTTATGTTCTTTCAACCCACAGAATAATAAAATGTAGACCAGATCTCAGCTGATGCAAACCACCAAGGATTCATTTACAGCAGCCAAGACGTTCTCACTTTATTAATGAGTTTTAAGTGTAATGTGTTTGTGAGGATTTAATAGTTCTGTGAGGGCTATAGCTTACACCAGTAATTCATAAGCTTTTAATGTAATTCGAGTAGATTGGAGTCTCTCATGTTTAGTTTCTAGTATTTGTGATTTTTACAAGGCCTCCATATTTATTTATGGAATGTTCACAAACTGTCTATCTGAAAGTGGATTACTCTGCTCTTTTTTTTAAATCAACACTTATTTTATTACCTGGTACTAAGATTTTCTTCTCTAATGTCACTTTGGTGGAGGGATATATGCATATATTTCTTTTCATATGTACATCTGTGTATATTCCATCAATAGAATATGCATTTTTATCATGGTGCTCATCTTTGGATGATAAAAGAGGTGGCTGTCAGCTGAGAATACTATTTATTTTCTTTGGATTAATTGTCAATCTAAATTTTTTCCCCCGGTAATTTGCATAAGGCTGTGTTCCTGCTTAGTCTTGGAGATAGGCAGCCCCTTTCTGTGTGGTGGAGGAAGCAGGCAGATACTCTGGGTATCAGTAGATGGGGAGTCTGGACAAAAGGATTTGTGGCTCTTGCTGCTTCTGTTTTCAGTTCTTGAGTTGTCTTCTGTATTTACTGCACGGCACGTTGTAGATTTGAATTGACTTGGATTTTTATAGCTCACATTTTCGAAGTACAAAAACGTGGTGTTATTTTCAAGTCACAAAAACCAAATATGTAAGACAAAGTAATCGTATAGAAACATGCTACAGATTATTTTCTTTTATATATTAGACAAAGATTCATGCCCGATCTCATGCCCGACTACTCTTGACAAATCAGAGGAATACAAATAAAGGCAGAGTGAATAATGCTTTGGTTCCTTTAGAGTGTGCCAGTTGAGAGGGTTAGGAGTCGGGTTCTTCTGCAACTCTGGGGAAACTTTTCTGTCCACTTTCTGAGCAGTAGAAATGATTAAACGTTGAAGCAGAATACCCTGAATCTGAGCTCAAGGTGTTACATCCGTTTCTTAGAAAACTCAAAACCAGAAAATAGCTGTTGTATTTGCAGAGTCCTCACAATGGTCCTCAGTGCTGTAGTGAAACAGTGCAAGAGATTTAAAAATCCTTTCAAGATGCAAACTTAGCCAGTAAGTAGGAAGTGGCAACGTGGTGTTGTGTCGGAGGGGATCAAGTACGCCGCTTTGAACGCGCGCAAGCAGGAAATGTATTTTAGCAATCCAGTTCAGCAGCAACATCCTTAATGCCGCTGCGAGTAACCTTGAAAAGGAAATGTGTTTATAGTGTGAAATCTGAATAATAGAAAACAAACAAAAATAAACGGGCATCTGGGCTAAAGGACGTTCTTTGTATAAACGTAACACCTGCCTACGGAGGGGAAGCAAGTTTACCATAGTTGGTGTATTAACAGAAATAGTAAAAGTTTCGTTCTTTGCTGTTTATTTAAATAAGGGATGATAGCTTTTTCTGGGCAGAAGCAGTTGTTTTTATTGCCAAGTAAAACATCTTACAAATTCATTTTCTAAATAAATATTTTAGGTCGAGATCTTTTGTAACAGTTTTATCAAATAAATATGAAATACTGAGAAACTGAATATAGAGTTTTCATAGCAATTATTCGTTAGCGACTTCCCATTGCCCTCAAATATAAGTGAATAATTTAGAAGTTATGCGGAGGTCACTAGTGTAATTTTATTCTTTATTTTAATGAAGTTATGTGTTCTATTTTGTTTTTAAAGCTGGACATGAAAATGAAAATAGCAGAAGGGAGGTTTCATGAAGAAAAACTTAAATTGCAGCAGAAGCATGATGCTGATGTTCAAAAGGTAAGAGTGTTTGTATTTTCCTCCGAAGACAGTATATAAACCAAAACATCAAGAGAGTCTGATTGCAATAAATAATGTGCAGTTGTGCTTTAGCTTCTTCACAGTTGCAGTTAATGTTCTTTTAAAGTAAGACTGTAGGTAGCACTCTGTATAAACTGATAGGAATGCAGAATATTCTGTAACATCAATTTAGGAACAGTTGCAGAATGCGGATGAAAATCCAAGATGATTTCATTGTTTGAACGAGACAACCTATTTTATCAGCCCAACAGCTTCTGGGGGTTCCTACACTGATGAAATCATAAACCTGTGATATATCTTTCAGAGAGAAAGTACTTGTGTTATAGAAAAATGTGAATAAAAATACGTAATTCAAGTTTTATGGACAAAATGCAAAAAAGTGACAGTAGAAAAATCATCCAGGATGTCACACGTGTTCCCACGAGTGCAGCAGTAGTGCTTGTGCCCATGACTCTGTTTCAGGACTGTATCTGAAGGCATAGGCTGGTCGCTAAACCGTTTGTTCTTCAGGTTGCTGCATTGTTAAAGCTGTATGTGGCTTTTAAATCTTCCCAGCAGTGAAATGACACCCGATAGACTTCCTTTGGGTTAAGTTGGATTCGTCTGTTTAGTGTTGCATAACAACACTTGTGGGAAGATTACAAAAAGACTATCAAAGACCAGACTGCTACTTGTAATACCATGTTTTAAACATGTGGGATCAAGTTCTGCCGGGTCCGAAGTGCCTTCTGGAGCACTCTGATCCCAGGAACATACTGTGAGTTAAACACTCGGCGTCGGGATCGTCATGGCTTATCCTACTGTAAGCTTTGCATTACTGAGTACCTCTGTTTTGTTTCTTAAGTCTGAGTCACAGCCTTGGAGGAAGTTAGTTGACACAACACTATGACACATCAAAGCCTCCTGAAAGGATGTGAATATTTGGTCAGGTGCATACTTGGCTCATCTGTCCTCAAAGTCTGCAGGCATAACTAGCTGGCAAAGCCGGGAGTCTAAAGGAAACAGCTTTGTGAGAATAAGACATAGTTTAAATGCTTTCTCATCCCTTGAGTTGTCATCCTTTTCTAACTGATGTTCCAATTCTGCCTTTTGAAGTTGTTTAATAACGTTGGATATTTTAGAAAAGGTTAAATGGTGTCAAATTAATCTTTAAAGACACAAAACATTTATTGCAGATGGAATAATATTGTTTTAAGATGAAAGCTTCTGTTTGATGAGAGATTTGGGATACTGTTATAAAATTTCTGTGTCTTTAATGTTTATCTTAAACACAAAGTTTAAATTAAAATACTGTCTGAAAGTGTGCAAATATTCGAGCGTTTTTTCGCCCCCAAAATCAGTATGTACAGAAATGGGGATGCAGTTACACCTCTGATACTTGCTCTATTCCAACCTGTTTTTTTAATCTTGCTGAGAATTTTCGATGCAACATAAGTAGAAGAGGGAAACAAATTCTTTCTGTTTGCAGTAGTAGCACCAAACTTCCAAACTCCACAGAAGCAATGTTGTATTTGCCCAAGTTTAAAAGGAAAAAAAAAAGACACCCCCCAAACCATGAAACTCCTTTTTAATCTATTGCCTGCACTTATCTAAATCCATCCTGTGTTTCTGGCTTGGCAATCTCAGCTGTGAAAATTGCTGTAGATTTAATCACTAAGTCCAGCGCGAGCTGAGTGCTTCCTGAAGGCAGCTCCTTTGTCACAGTCAGCGTATATTATTTTGTGCACTGGTTGTAGTTTTGGTTTCTTTGGACTTTCACTGAAGTGTTGTGAATTTTCTCTGTAGATTTTGGATAGGAAGAATGATGAAATAGAGGTATTGAAGTCCCTCCACAAAACCAAACAAAGTGAAGCTGAGGAGACGATTAGAAAACTGGAGAGAAGAGGTGACTTTTGTCTTCACAGTTGTTTTCTGCGTGGTGACGTACTGCATCCTTCCTGAGGCTCTGGGCTTACGCGTTCCTTCTAGGTGCAGATGGCCCCTTCCTCCTCATTTGCACGTCTTGAGCTAATTTTGCCTTTAGATTTTGAGAGGCTTGTCTGCTTGTCTTTGCTGTGCGGTTTCCAAACCAGATTTTCCAAGAGGCAGTGTGATCTTGTTATATTTAATACAGGTTTTATGAGCGTCACCAAAAAAAAAAGTTTCTTTGATGCTACTGAAGTATTTTGACCACTTATTTCAAACTTTTTGGAATCTCTGGCTCGAGATTAATTTATTTTTACATTCAGTACATTTTAATCAAACCACGATGTATTATTTATTTAGGACTATTGTGGCAAGAGATTTCAAACATGAGTAGTAGTCTGGAATTTGTCATAAGTACAAGACTTGGCCTGACTGTGGCTTGTCAGCAGTTTTTGAACGATCGTTTCTTTTAGAATTCCTTGGAGTCCACTTACACTGTGGACTAGACCACAGCGTAAAATAATACACAAGTTTGGTGACCTACGTACAAGAAGGGAGAGAGTTCCACGTGTAGAGTTTCCTGCTATTTGGCAAAGTCACTTGTGCAGCAAGGGACGGGGTGCTTCTGTCGTGGGCTGGTGGCTGCGCTGGGCTGTAACAGGTTGTGGTCGAGTCACCGACGCTC
>NW_010397405.1:33534-35623 GCF_000710305.1 Buceros rhinoceros silvestris
TCTTGCCAGACAGTGAAAATCATCAGCCACTTTTGAGAAGTGAGAATGTACCTGCTTTGTTTTCCACAAAATTTATCAGAATGTAAATTCTCTGTGCATTCACTTGCGATTTAATTTGGGAAACTTAATTTCCTTGTATGTTCTGGGCATTCAACCTTCACAAGAACCTTTTCTCCTAGGGATGCACATAAAATAAAGTTAGAAATTCCTGTTTTCTTTAGGTTACCGGGTTCTGGTGATGTGTATTTACTGCTTCAGTGAGGAAAATTCACTCATAACTAGAGAAGAGAGAACACCTTGTAGTATTTTAGTAACACAGAATCTAAGTGCTGAATTATTACAGCTGTTAGGTATTTTTAAGAGCCAAAACCCATCAGAAAGCCAGATCAGTTGGAAACCTGCTGTAATCTGATTGCATCTGCTGAAAAATCCCAAAGATATCTCTTGAATGGTTGTTTGTTTTCCCACTTTCGACAGTTCAGACCCTTATTCGTGAGTCACAAGTTGTCAGGCAAGCGAAAGAGAAGCAG
Organism: Buceros rhinoceros silvestris; assembly: GCF_000710305.1. Taxonomy (NCBI): domain Eukaryota; kingdom Metazoa; phylum Chordata; class Aves; order Bucerotiformes; family Bucerotidae; genus Buceros; species Buceros rhinoceros. The sequence continues at coordinate 34,065 of NW_010397405.1, forward strand.
ATTGTGGAGTTGAAGAAGATGTGTGAGCAAACCAATGATTCTTTGAACAATGAGTGGGAGAAAAAGGTAATGAGTAATACTTCCTTTCTTTGACAGACTCCTACACTGTAGATCTGGGATAATACATTTTGTCAGTTAAAAAAAATAAATATAAGAAGTATGTTACTTTTAGGGATACTTTTTTCTGCTGATTTTATTTTTTTTTCTGAAGGAATCTTACAAGCCTTTTTGCTGACACTTACTCTCCCCCGCCCACCCAGCCTGGCCACTGTTCCTGGGGTGGTTCTGGCCTCTTGGCAAGATCCTGGCTGTAGTAGGGAAGTGTTTATTTCTGGCTGACCTGACACGGAATTTTAATCTCCGTAAACCTGCTGCTACCTGCTGCCACGGTGATTCCTTTGAACTACGATTTCTGCATTGGGTCATGAATTCCTCAATGCATTTTTATTTATTGTTAGACCCAAGCCGGCAGCAAAGCAGAGGGAAAAGCGTGTTTACTGCCAGGCAGCTTCACCCTTGTCCGGATTATCCTCAGCAGTTGTCTTGCTCCCTCTTGCAGGAGAAGGAGGGTCACAAGAAGGGCAGACCCACCCTGTGATGATGAAGTGTGCTGTTCCATTTAATTTGTTTGCAGCCCTGCATCTGCAAGTGATGTTGGTTTTAATTCTTGAAAGAGAGAAATCCTAAATCTCTTCCTTTGTGCTGAGGACCTTGAGGCTTTGGTGTTGGGTGGGGTTTTTTGGTTTGCTTTAGAGAAGCATTGTTTTCAGCTCGAGGACATCCCCCTTTCTGCTGCTACCAGCAAGTGTTGTTCCTCCAGCTGCTGTTGTCATCAATGATGCCAGGGTGCAAACAAGCAAATTAAAATGCCAGTATTAACTTTAACTCACTAAGATGATAGAAGTGAAACTGGAGCGTGTATCTTACGGGAGAATGTGGATAGTGGGAAGTAGGATGGAAATATAGTAGAAGTTAACAGTGCAATGTTTTTATAACTTTATATAGTACAACTTCTGTGGATTTTTTCTGCTGAATAGATGCAGATTATTTGAATAGGTGTTGCTGACAATAATGTAAATATTACTGTAGTCTGTTGTATAGGAGGTAGAGACAGTCCCAGAAGTTACTGTTATAGTTCTCTCTTATGCACCTGGGGATTAAATGTTAATTTCTTTATTTTCCCAGATTATTTTTTGAACGATCTCAAATTCACCAAATCTACCAAACACCACAGTGTATACATGATACTTCTAATAATAATTTATTAGAATTCTTATCTTTTGGATGTAAAAATTTACATTAAGTTACTACACACTGTTGAAGTCTGTTAAATAATGGTCCGGATTCACAAACACCCCCATGATTTTCCTAGTCTATATGTTGTAGAGAAAAACCTCCACTTGTGCAAACTGACCTGATGTTAGCCATGTGTTTAGAGTGGTGCTTTTATTGTCTATATCGCAGCTTTCTCCTTCAGCTGCGAAATGGGTTTGTTAGAAACTCGGGAAGTCCCTAATGGCTGGGAGACAGCCGATGGCCCCCCCCGAATCTTTTATGCC
>NW_010397405.1:35680-37581 GCF_000710305.1 Buceros rhinoceros silvestris
TGGGTTTTTTAGAAACTCGGGAAGTCCCTAATGGCTGGTAGACAGCCGATGCCCCACACGGATTCTTGTATGCCAGTTTGACACGACGTTGTTCTTTACTTTGTATAGATAGAAAATGTTGATCTGAGGCTGCTTAGCTAGAAAGGGAGGCCACTGGTGTTTAGAGCATCAATCAAGGGTTAGTAATGACACAGAAAAACCTTCTGTTAGACAAGCAGATAGTCCAGGCTCTCCAGCCTCTTACCAGCTGAGAGCGGGTAAGCTGGCAGGGGAAGTATCCGGAGGGAACATTGGTGTTTCTGTACTAGAACCTCATTAATTTTGAGGAACAGTCATTGGTGCTCAGTTTAAATATGTACAGTAATAGAATAGCAGAGAATGGGGAAAACAAGAATGTGTTTTAGTATTCTATATACATAAGTTATGTCCTCTGTCTATTTTTAAATGACTTCTAAATTGCTGCTTTAGGGAGTTGGAGTAGACCTATTTAGTGAGGTAATGGTCTAGTTCTGTTAGGACAGAAATGTGACCTATGCTTGTTAGTTATTTGGTTTACATCCCATAAATGCTAGTTTTATATGCCTGTTACTATTTGGTAATATTTTTGTGATGCAGCTTCACAATGCTGTGGCTGAGATGGAGAAGGAGAAGTTTAACATTCGGAAGAAGCACACAGAAGATATGCACGAACTGCTGGAGGACACCAACGCTCGTCTTAGCAAGATGGAGGAAGAGTATTTGGAACAGATAAAGTCAACTGTAAGTGTGGTATAAATACATCGCGACAGCAAGTGTCTCTTGCAGTGTTCAAATTTAATGTGGTTGTACAAAAATGTACCTAAATCCTGCTGAGCTGAGAACTGTGTGTGCTGGTGCAGTGTAGTTGTGCTGTCCTGGGGGGCAGAAGTAGAGCCCTTCGGTGAGTGTTACGCAGATAGGTATTTGCCTTCAAGGGCTGTTTCTAGCATTTCACTGGTTTTGATTCAAGTTAGCAGAACTTTTGTCCCTGTGGGTTTGCAGACTATGAAAAAGGATTTATATAGCACATCTATTTTCATGTGACTTCTTACCTCCTCTTCAAATGATCAAGTGCTTCTGTTAGGTTAAAGATCAAATAAAAATTATTTTTAAAATAATTATTTTATTAGTCTAATTTATTGCTTTTCTTTCCTAGAATAATTACAAACATGTAAGCAGGTGTGATCTGGATACTGTGCCCACTACAGTGTTTCATAAACAATGGAAAAGCAAATAATGAACTCTTGTCCTGTACTTTTTATCAGGATGAGTTATGAAGAAAATTGAATGAGTGAAAAGACAATGTCAAACGAAATTTATTCCTTTATTAACGAATGTTGAATTTAAAAATTAGCATTCAGATCATGTCATAGGTAACAGTAAATACAGAGAAAAATGGACACAGTCTGTCAGCAAGATTGAATTTAAGAACCATCAAAACTAGACAGATCTTGCAGAGCAGCTTCTGGTTTAATAATTAAACAAGGTAGAGTTCAAGGCAGGGCTTAAGATGAAAGACTAGACTGTCACTGGAAATTAGTTTTCTTTTTTTCTCTTTCTTTCTCTTTCCTGATTTTTGTTGGGGTTTTTGTGTGTGTGTGTTGTTATTTCAGAGTTTGCTTGTTCAGGGGTTCACATTGTCAGGAATGCAGTTGCTGTTAGCAAATGAAATTGGCCGAACAATTTAATACTGTAGGACCAATGAGTAGAATTCTGTGCACTGAACAAATATGAATGTCCTGGAGGGGCGGGGAGGCAGGGAGGAATTAGGATGTTGGGTGATATGTTAAGTATGAGTTTGGTTTTGTGTGTGCGTTGTTATTCTTTAAAAACAAAGAAACAAAACCCCCCAAACCCTGTCCCCCACCATCCCCTCCCCTGTA
>NW_010397406.1:0-3451 GCF_000710305.1 Buceros rhinoceros silvestris
CGTGTGTGTGTGTATGTGACACTGTACATGTGTGGCACTGTGTGTGTGTAACTGTGTGACCCCGCGTGTGTGACACTGCCTGTGTGACACTGTGCATGGGAGATGCTGCATGTGTGTGACACTGTGTGTGACACCGACACTGTGTGTGACACCTTATGAGGGTGGGGGGGAGCGTGCAGGAGTTTGAGAGGGGGGATTTGTGACTATGTTTGTGTGTGTGTGTGTGGTGACAGCTCCGGGGGTGCAGGATGAGTGTGTTGGAGTATGCTGGGGTGTATCTCTCTGGGGAGCAGAGGGGTGACAGGCTGTGGAGGGTGCAGGAGCATGGGTGTGTCTGCATTCATGCACATGTGAGCCCATGCGAACATCTCTGTGAGTCCCCGTGTTGTGTATGACAGATGTACCCCTCTCCTCTCCACCTCAACCTGACCCTCCATGGGTCAAACTGGGCCTGGCAGGGAAGCGCCAGGTGATGCTGGGAGCACAGAGGCTGGGGCAAGCGGGCGGGGAGAGCCAGGAGAATGATGGGGCTGGGCCAAGACCCCAGCCGCAACCCCCCGCGGGTGCTCAGCCCCCGTGCTCAGCCCTTCTCAGGCATTCTCCTGCCCCTGACCACTCCTTGCCTGACCCAGGGACTTGGGGCTGGGCAAAGACCCCAGCCGCAACCCCCCGCGGGTGCTCAGCCCCCGTGCTCAGCCCTTCTCAGGCATTCTCCTGCCCCTGACCACTCCTTGCCTGACCCAGGGACTGCCATCCTGCCTCACCAGTCTTTTAAGCTGTTTTAGCAACACCACACACAACTTCAGGCTGATTAAAGTGCAGCTGGCACTGAGTGGGCCCTTGGAATAAAAGTCCCCTTTGCAGCCCTGCAAAGGAGGTGGCAGTGGAGACAGAGAAGGTGGGGTGCAGGAGAGAAGTTCCACTCCTTTCAGTTTAATAGCAACACCACCACCACCACGACAACCAGAAAACCTGAAGCGTGGATTAACAGAGCTGGGAGACAGCCTGGGAACAGGCAAGCCATGGCCCCTCTCCAGACGGCAGCTGGCAACTTGGCATGGCACTTGCCTGCCTTAGACACACAGCCCCGGGGAAGAACCCGTGGAAACACAGGAGACACCTCTGCATGATGTGAGGACAGGGCAGGGAGAAGGGCTCCAGCATCCTCTGCTCCGCAGCCCTGATCTGGCACCTGACCTGCTGGGCTTGGTCTCTATGTGAGGGGTTTTTCCATTCCCCTTCCCCTTCCTCTTCCCCTTTCCCACCATCATCTGGGCTCATGCCCTTGAAGTACAGGAGATCCCTCCCTCCCTGGAGCAGGGATGCGCCATTTCTCCCACGGGATTCCTTGAGTCAAGGAGTTCCTGTTGAAATTGCCATGGATGAATAAATGCACAAGCAGTGACATGAAATAGGCTGGGGGCCACCTTGAGGGGTCTCTGGGGTCAAATGTCTTCCTGGGGATATTGGGGATAAGAGATCTCATCCCTCTCCTGCCTTTGCTGGAGAAGGGTTTTAAGCCCAGGGCTTGTATCAGCGAGCTGTCACATCTCCCTGCACAGGGAATGGACAATGCCAGGTCCCTCCTGGTGCCAGAAGCAGAGTGTCCCAGGGTGCAGCCCCCTTCTCAGTGCCACACAGACCCCAGTGGGCAGCCAGAAACACTGCAAGATCATGCTGTCCATGGAGCTGGAGCTGGCCCCTGGCAGCTGGAAGAAGAATCACCCAGAGAGCACAAGGATGCCACTGGTTCTGCCCTCCACTGCAGATCTTCACCCATGGAGATCAGGAGTGAGGAGATGGAGGGTTTGCAAAAGGCTCTTTGCAGATTTGCTGCCTGCTGGCGCCCAGCCCCCAGCTCCCCAGGGCTGCTTTGGGAGAGGCAGCCCCCCCAGACCAAAACCAAAAGCCTCTCCTGGATTGAGGATGGGCTTTAAAGCAGCATCATTCCTACCAGCTGCCAGGCCAACAAGGGAGGGGGCGAGGGTGGAGGTGGGGGGGTGGAAAGACTTGGTGCAATCAAACAACTTTGCAAACCAAGATAAATTAATAAAAGAAGTACTTCTGAGCGAGCTGTTCCAGTTCTTCTGGGAGGAAGTGACGCCAGCCCCAGACTCTGGCCCTATATTTAGTAAAAATCTAAACCAGACATTGATAATATTATTAAAGACAGGAAGGAGTAAAAGAAGACATAGCCTTGCTGGGATGACTGATCTATTTATGCAAGACGGCTGGAGGAGTGCTGTGAGAAAGGTGTCTCGGGTCAGGGGAGCCTCTGCGGGCCCTTCCTCTCACCAGCAGCAGAAGACGTCTGACACAGCAGGTTCGAGTAGTCCTAACCCAGTTTAACAAGTGGTACAGGAGGGAGAGGTGGTTAATAAAACATTGGCTGCTTCTCCCGGTGAGGTGGAGGTGGTACAGGAACGAGAGCTCCTCTGCTGCCTTTTGTAGCATCACCTGGAAGGGAAATGCTGGCCAAGGACAGAGCCAGGCAGAGCAGCGCTCCGTTTGCCCGTGCGGAATGGAGAGATGTTGAGTTAGAGAAGGACATCAATGGCTCTGAAATGTGGTGTGACCTTGGGTGAGCGACACCCCTCTTGGCCTTGCTCAGGGCAGGGATAGGGTGGTCCACCAGGACGGTGCCCACAGCAGCAGGGCTCGACTTCGGATTCTCTTCGTGTCACAGTGATTGTGAAAACCTAGTGTCCTCTGAGAGAAGGAAAAAAATCCCCAAAACAGGAGTCTGGAGGGAAAGGTGGCAATGTGACAGCCTTATGGCTGCCTCTGTGCAGAGCCTGGGGAGAGTCAGATCCGCCACCCACAAAATCCTGGGGGTGGGGTGAGGGATGGAGGTCTGGGGTCTTTTTGCTTAGTTAAACCATTCCTCTCTCTCCAAAAACAGAGACTTCAAGTGTCTTAAAAATCACAAGTGCCTGATCCCCCGCAGTGAGACCCATAACAGCAACAACCCACCATGCACAGAGGGCAGAATCCCAACCAGCTCGGTTCCATCACGAGCGCTACGCCTGCAGCTCCCCACTCCTGCCATGGGCATGTGTGAAAAGCACCATGTCAGGGAGCTCTTGACAGCAAAAAGGGAGAACGATCCTTGTGGGAAGAGCATGATCTCCCCATTTCATGTCCCTACACAACAGCTTGGAGGGCGAATAGTCCTGCCCCACCATCGAGTCACCATCCAGCAATACGAGGGGATGCTGCCGTGTGGTTCCCAGCGACACACCAGCGCGGCTTTGGGTGACTCACCGTCCAAGGGATAATTTTTTGCAGCCTGAGATGCTTCTTCGCTGTTGTTGTCAAATCCTATCTCAGAATCATCAGACTAATTAGAAAACAAAAAATGACATTTTATGGTCTGTTACTGCTGTAAGTGGACTAAGGCCTTATGGTATTTAAAAAATGTTGGGAAATCAACTGCGATATTTACGTCTGG
>NW_010397406.1:3564-4026 GCF_000710305.1 Buceros rhinoceros silvestris
AGGCTCAGGCAGAAGCTGCATTTCAGAACATTTTTGTTTAGCCTGCTCAGCCTTGCTGATGACAAATATTACTGCACATCGTTACCTCGACTTTTCAGGGTGCTAAGATCTCGTCCATTGCAAATCGTATCGGCTCTAGACTTGGCAGCTTGGATGAGTTTTTATAGATTCCCATTCATTATGATTTTCTCTTTAATTTTTGTCTTTGAAACACTGAAGAAGTCAGTTTTATGTCAGGGGAAGGTATCAGCGGTGGGGACGGCTGCCCAGGCGCAGGGTGGTTGTGCATCGTGAATTGCTCTGCTTAGGTCCTCCCACCTGGAGCTGGTGGAGATATCTACAACTGGTTTGGTCTCTAGATCTACCTTTACTTGCTGTGCCTGGCAGCTAAGGTGATGTCCATGAGGACAGTGGAGTTGTCACACAGACACTCAACCTCTCAACCACCTCTCGAAGTGGAGA
>NW_010397406.1:4138-8109 GCF_000710305.1 Buceros rhinoceros silvestris
ATGTACTGCTTGTATTGATCACCAGAGTCTGAAAATGGGCTTGATTTTGGTCCTATTCCTCTTCCTCCTTGTCGATGCTGATCACTATCTCCCTACCATACTTACATCCCTGTGGAGCATAAAGGATCCTATGGCTATGACTTTGGATTCGGTGCAGCAAAGGTTGGCTCTCCTCCACAAAGGCCCCACTGTTGATGGTTTCTTCTGGCCCCTCTGGATACCCTGACGTGGTATTCTAGGGCAGATTGCACAGCACCTTCTACCTGAACAATTCCAAGCGAGTAAACACAGTAAATAATTCACAATGACTAATTTCTTTAAAGAGTTTTGTCTTTTTTTTCCCCTCTTATAGACATTGTCCAAGAAGAGAATAAGAAAGTCTCCAGTGCACTTGTTCAGTGTTATTCACAAGTCTCTTTGGTGAACAAATCTCAACTTGTGGGTTCTTTCAAACCAAGAGATGACACCAAATCTTCATGCTGCAATTAGGGTCATGGCCCAAGAAAACATACGTTTCAAACCATATGTCCCAGGAAAATGTCCAGAATCCAGCTCGCGTGCTTAGGCGCCTCCAAGCACCAGTGCGTGGAGAGAAAAGACTTGTTTCCACCCTTCTTGGCACTGCACAGACCCAAGCAGAGACATTACGACCCCCTTTTAACAAGTGGTCACTGATTTGGGGACCTCATTTAAGACATTAAAGGCATGCCACTGGTACTCAAGATTTAGTCTCCTTGGGGATGGTGAGGCAGGCAAGTCAGACTGGGCCTGAAGGTCTTCACAGCAACACTTTTGCTTTGTTGCTGCACCTTCAGTTCTCTCAAACTGGTGTCCACCTGAGGACATTTCTAGTGACCCTTTTCTCGAGGAGTCTCACCTTGTCACGCACGAGAGATCTCATCTTTCCCTCAAAGGCAGAGCTGGTTCAAAGCTTGTCAGTGGCACTGGCCAAACCAAGCGCTGCTATTCCAGGGCTGTCACGGAGATGAAGCCACTCATCTTCACCAAAGCCATCCCTGAAGATGATCCCCAGCAAGAAAGGTTGACGGGGAGCACACACCTGCCTCAGAGACATGTAGATGCAGCATGACTTTCTTTGTATTTACAGAGCATCAGATTGCACATTCCCTAAGAGCTCTGATTCATCCCTCCCAAACCCTAGAACAAATACTCCAAAATCAGTCTATGGCATGGGGACAGGCTTTGTTCAGCGCTTTGAAAGAGAGCAGGTAAAGTCATTACCCTCACTTTGCATAGCACAAATGCTATGCATAAAGCTGCATGGAACAACCCTGCAAAGCTCAAAGGAAACAAATGGGCGACTTGCACCATGAATTTCAATGGGACTTTGTGCCGCCAGGATAATAGCCAGCGAGACAGTGAAATATTGCACAGAGAGACACTGGGCAGTAAAAACAAGTTCGACTTCCTAATGCGGTGGAATATCCTGCAATATCGCACGGGGGGAGATTGCAGAGCAGCTGCGCGGGGGCATGTGGAGCAGCTTGAGAGATAACGGAGCACACTGGGGCACAGGACTGGAATAATTCGGGATGGTGCCTGGGGGAGTGGGGGCTTTTAAACACAGGAATTACCCTGCGGCTTCTCATTGGAGCCACCCTCCCCAGATTAAAGAGCTGCTTATCCACTTCTCTTGGAGGCAGCACCTGGTTTGCAGGGAGGTCTCCAGCCAATTTTTCACACGGGTTAGCTAGAGCCCTTGGAGCACTCGACCTGCTGGAGGCCAGCAGAGGCTGCGGGATGGAGATCTGTAGCCAAGTTTCTTATTATTATTCCCAGCAAACAGCTTTCACACAGATCCCTGGCTGCTGCACACAGCCTCACCTCAGGTGCCCGCTCTGCTGTGGTCCTAAATGGGACAGACGAGGGAGAGTTTGCAGAAGCCCAGCCCCAAGGAGCCCCCAGCCAGGGCTGCGCCATCCCTAGCAGCATCCTGCAAGCTCCCTGCTCCCCCCACAATTCTCAGGGAGATGCCCTGTGGGCCATGGGTGCAGCAAAGTCTCTAAATATTGATGGAGGAAAATCAACCTCCCATTTGACACCCAGAGCAAAGGAGGCTTCCACGTAGCTGGATAACTTACCCTAGGCTGGGGAGGAATGAATTAACATCCATTAAATTAAAGAGCTTTAAACAGCATCTTCTCCCCAAACCACTATAACCATTCCAACAGTGATAGCTAACGCTTTGCAAGTAGACCCAGAGGAAGAGGAGGGAGGAGGGAGAAAACCAAGACAGAGAGGACAGGCAATGCTCCGATGCAGCGGGGAGGGTGGCCAGGAGATGCATGTTTGCACCAGGAGCAGCTGCTCTGTTTCCAAGGCAAAGATGTTGAAGCAAGTGATTCCCTAAGGCACCCTCAATGTTATAGATTTCTGATGGTGAAAGCGGTAAATGAAAGGACACCTCTGAGTGATCACTCATGTATTAAACACTCTTGGAGGCTCTCCCCATGCAAAACAGAGTGTGTCTTTCAAGGCTGTGAAACTCCACAGCAGATACAACAGATTAGGAGGGCTACAGGGGGGAAACCTCAGCAGGGCCTTCACGCTGCGTTTTCAAGAAGTCCAGAACCAGGGGAAATGGCACTGTAATAGTCTGACTGCCACCACGGAGACTGGCTACCAATCCTGTGCATGGCCACCTGGCTGTTAAAGGGTCAATCTTGTTTTGGCCCAGAGGGAGATGGGGAGAAAGGAGACAACACCTGAGATGTAGCTGAAGGGCAGGATTGGTTAGGTCACAGCCGTGGTCACCTAAATTCTTCAGCTCTAAAAAGCAGAAAAAACCTAAGACAGGTGAAAGCAGCGAACAAACTAGAAATGCATTTGGGAATCCAGCTATCCAACTCACCAGATCTGGGGTTTATGACACCATCTCAGCTTCCTCTCTTATTTTAAGGCTGACCAAAGATCCAGGAGAACACAAGAGTATTCAGGAGGAGATTTGGAAACAGGTTCAGAATGAGTCATGCAGTGCATCTCCTTTTCCCCGGGATCCTGGGAGCCGAGACCTCCAAGTCCTTCATCTTCTTTATCTGACCCCAGGCAGCCTGAGCACAGCCTTGAAATAAGAGCGAGGAGCAACTCTCCTTCATCCACACAACCCGCAGTGGCAGGACTCTGAAGGCAGTGCTGGGGTAATTTCCCTTTTGTTGACGTGACGTTCAAAATAGCACCGCACGCAGGGCGCTGACGCACGGGTACCCAGGTACGGAAGGAGCCGCTGGGGAGGCTGCAAAACTATGAGCAGATCCTGCGCTGAGACCTGGCCGTGCGGTGACTACAGCCATCCAAAATAGCATTCATCTCCGCTGAGACTCACCAGCCCCTTGGGAAGGGAAGGACCTGCTATTCAGCGGTGCTGTCAGATCCTGGGGGAATATTTTGCTCAGAGAATGGGAGTTGAGAGGATTTCTGCAGCTTCCCCTCCCCATCTCAATTCACCTCACTGAATTAAAAGCAGTGTGGGCTGGAAACGATGTTAAAAGGAAAAATGAGACAGAAAAATCACACTGAGAGTATTGTTCTGGATAAATAAGACATAGGCTGTTGTGGAAGGTAGCTAAACCCATCCCACAAATGGTCTTCTCCTGCCAGGAAGATGTGACAAAAATAATTACTTGGGCTATACATAATTATTGTGCTGCTTTGAGCAGCCACCTGCCCTTGGCACAGTAAAGGGAGCCTTCATTTGATACTGGTTAATGACATTAACCATTAGCCCGTTAACGTCCTTACCCACTAAACAGGCTGGGATGTAGCCAGGGATGTAGCCGGGCACCTGCCTCTGTGTCTGCCCAATCCAAGGGGGGAGCACCATGTGCCTGTTGCAGAAGAAATAGTTCCAGTAGCCTTTCTCAGTCGCACCCGTGCCTGGAGATGGATGGACCTCAGCGCAACCCTGCATCAAGATCTCCACTCGGGAGATGCTGGTAGCCACTGGCAGGGGC
>NW_010397406.1:8153-14896 GCF_000710305.1 Buceros rhinoceros silvestris
CCACCTCTGCATCAAGATCCCCACGCGGGAGATGCTGTTAGCCACTGGCAGGGCCAGGTTGGCCCCACAGATGCCAGCAGTGGTTTGTGGTCCTCAGGGGAGGTAGAACCAGTGCTGGAAAACCCAAAATTTGTTTCACGATGAAAAAAAATTGGTAAGAGGTAGTGAAATCACTACCTAGGTGGAGAAATCTCAAAATTCCTCCAGCTTTGGTCCAGCTGCCAGAAAGGGACCTGTTCCACAGGTTACCTGGGGAAACCTCTGTGGGATAAATTAAATGCTCTTCATTTAATTCTCTCAATGGAGAAAATAAGAGTTTTACAACCAGCTGTCAAATGCTCTGCAACTAAAATATCAACAAAGTATGACAGACGCAAGATGGACAAAGCCTCTGAGGTTTCCCTTTATTGACTGGGAACTCTCTGTTTCTTACCTTATTATTTTTGAAGCTAAACCGATATGAGCTGAACAATCACGAAATTGAATAACATCATTGGTAAAGACCATCGTCTCCCCAAACAGCTGACAGTGATCAATACTTGAGAAGACTCATCACTTCAGCACGGTGGGATCTAACAAAACAGAGTGTTTTATCTCATCCATACAACCCGTTTGGCCGGAAGTGATGGAGATCCAAACGTTCTGCATCTCCTATAGGTTTGTCTGGCAATAATCTCACATTTGGGTCATGTGGAGCCGGGTCGCAGATTGATAATCGCATACTGAAGATCACAGGCTATGAAAATTATTGCTGTGCTGGCTGGAATAAATTATGCAAAGCAATGCGTTATCTGGAAGCCTGCAACGCGCACGCACACACACACACTTCGGTGATCTATCGCTCCCCATGCAGATGTTCTGCTGCAAAGACATTTTAATTAATACATTGAAAATACGTTTCCTGCCGTGTTTGAGCCGGAGATGAGCAGGGAAATGACACTGAGTGGGGGAAAAGCCCCCACTGCAAAAGAAATAATGAAGAGAAGCGCAGTGACTTAAAACCAGTCAAACCTAAGTGGTGCCTGAACTGGGGCCCAGCTCTGGATTGAGCTGGTGTTGGTGGGCGAGTGATCAGTGGGGACTGAAGATGGTCTCCCAAAAGCACTACGGGGCTGTAAAACAACCCCTCAATACATACTAACCCTATTCCTCCTGCCGAGGACATCTCTGCACCCAGTCTCCGTCCACAGCACCCTTGCTGCCTTCATGGGCCCACCAGGGAGGACCAAGGCTCAGCGAGTCACCGTTCAAAGCAGAAACCAGCGTGCAAGTCCTCTCTGTCTATCTAGCTTGGTGGGATGACAGAGCAAACTCTGACCTTGGCCAGGTTTGGAGCAGAGGCTCCTGGGAAAAGCAGCAGCTCCAGCCTCAAGCCCAACCCATCCCTCACTGCTCCCCATCGGACCCACGGTCCCCTCAGAGAACACAGGCAGTGCTCACCCCAGCTGCCAGGCTTGAGCCACCATCCCTGGTCCTCATGCAAGAACACGTGGAAATGCATTTCTCCAGCCCTTGTTGTGGAAAGATGCTCACCGAGCAAAACCTGGGGTTATTTCTGTTACCTCTGCTCAGAAAACTGCCTGACCCACCAATATTGGAGCATGGACATGGGGAAGGTGGTGTTAGAGGGGAAAGGATGAAAGGTGAGAGGCAGGGGAGCAGGAGGAGTGGGACTAAGAGAGGAAAAGCAAAGGGAAGATTTACCTTCTGTGAGCAGTGTCCAGGAAGGATGGGAGAGGGAGAGACCTGTTGCAGCCACACAGTCCCTGCTGCCGTGTAGCCCCAGATGCATGTGATGCCTGTCCCCGAGGATCTCTCTCCCTGCAAGAGCTACAGATGCGATCCCAGCAGCGGATAGCAGTGGCAGCAGGAAAAAATAAAGTGAAAGTCCTTTGCCTGGTGGGGAAATGCTTGCATTTCTCACTCTCCCCTTGACTCTAAGAGGCTCAGGTGTTGGCATCTGTTCTTCAGCTCCCAGCCCAGAAAAGAGAGGATCAATGGGGCTACAGATACCTGATGGAAAGCAGAAGCTTGCTACTGTGTTTAGACACTACATTGAGCAGCTTTCTTCCAAAGTGACTGATGGAGGAGCCCAAACCCTGCAGCCTCTAGGACAAAACCCAAATAATCCACCCTACCTGGGTCCAGAGACCCCGACTCTGCAGAATAAAGCCGGGCTGCCCCAACCTCCCCTCTGGCCCTTGCATGGGGATGTTGGGAGCCTTCAGGGACCTCCCCACGCCACCGCTGCCACTCAAGGTCTGGCAGTCCTCCAGCACTGTGCCACTGTCCCCTGCATGCCTGCAAGGGCAGGCAGCACCTGCCACGTGCCACGGCCGGGCGTACAGGCAGACCTTCCTGGCAGCACCACCGTGGCTTCACTCAGGCTGAGGGTGGCCGTACATACAGCTCTGTGCTTGCCAGGACCAGCAAATGTAGAACCAGCATCTGCCTGAACCACCTGCACACCCAGGTTGGAGAACTGCAGAGCAGTCGGCTGCGAGCATCACCTGGCGATGCACATCATTAGGAGAAGTATTTGTGTGCTTTGTATTTTCCTTTGATCCAGGAAGATGGACAGGTATTTTGCAGAACCATTTCCTTCCCTAAAAGCCAAGCACAGACGCTGTGCCCAATCCTCCATCCTACAGCCACTTTTTAATCAGACGTACTGGGCACAGGCACGCAGACCTCAAGAAGCGTTGTGGAGAGGCGAGAGCCTGCAGCTCCGTGCTGGGAATAACAGTGGAGACACAAAGCCATTTCACTCACAGCTACATCGTCCTCTGATTGACACCCTATAATAAAGAGATTCACCACGTAATTGTCGTGCATTTGAGATGCAGCACCAGCATTTTTTTCTAACCCAGTGACAGCTTTAAACAGTAGTTAAAGTGTATGTGTATATTAATGTCTTTAGTTATTTTTGTGTATTTTACAGAAAAGGCTTTTCCTTGAAAAAGCAATACAGTAAACAACTGCTCAGGTGCCTTCTGGAGACACCTGTACCTCTACTTTCAGATGAACTGTTGAGGTGATAAGGAGGAGAAGGATCTGAGCTGACATTAAACAAGTACCAGCTTGACTTGATGATAACAAGGGGTGCAGGATCAGGCACCACTGTTAGGAGCCCCTCACCTCTCACTGCTAAGGGGTAAATGCAGAAGCGTGAAAAAACCTGTTCCACGCTTAGTGTCCTGCTGCGGCAGCAAGGACTTGCCACGTCTTCACATGTGACATGCTGTCGGTGGCTGAGACCTGACCTCTGTTAGCACACCTACAGCTGGGTACAGCCTGGATGGAGGCACGAGTCCCATCGCATTCAGGCAGCTATCCCAGCCTTGCCAGAAAAGATGTTAAACTTGGCTTATAACGAATGAGAGAAGGAGCTTGGCATTTACTGGTAGAGAGGAACAATAATAAATGATGTGGGTTATTAAGAAATACTAGCTAGAAAGTTTATTTCTATTCCACAGGCCTCCAACGGCAGAGTAATGTAATAAAGAAAAAAAGAATATGGGAAGGGGAAAATTAGAATAATGAAGATGATCAAATAAAACCACATGCATATATGTGCCTGAAGTCAATAACACCTAGACGTCGCGGTTGGGTTTGTGTTTTGCTGCAATGAAAGAAAGGCCACAATCCATAAACTGATACAAATTATCCCGGAATCAAAATTAAAATGGGTATGAAAGAGGTGGTGAAATATTATCAGTCAGGAATGGGACCATGAGTCCTTCCATCACTGTCACCGGGAAGTTGTGGCTCCAGCAGACGCACAGAGCTCAGCGCGGGGCCTGCTGCTCCACCGCAAGGGTTTGGGCTGGCACCAGGAGCTGTGGAGATGCTGTGCTCTCCTCTCCAGCCTCTGCAGGTCTCCAAACCCGCCTGGGTACCATTGGTGGCTGGGCACAGCAGCGTGGGGCAGAGGCAGGCTGCCCTCCACTACCACCGGGCGTGGGAGCAAACCCCTGTCCTTCACAATGATGCATTTTAAAGACTCATTTGGGAGTTGGGGGAAATCCAGCTTTCATAAGGCTCCTTGTCCCTGCTCCTCAACCTCACACCAGCATCAGCAAGCCTTTGTAAACCAGTGGCATCATTTCTTCTCTTCCAGAGTGTGTTCCTGCCTAAGACCTCCTCCTCCCAGAGATACGCACAGCAGAGGCTGCGGGAGCCATCAGACGTGCTTTGTACCAGCTTTGTACCAGCTCTGCTCTTTCCAGAAAGAAAGAACCACATGAGTATAAAGCCCTTCAAGGTAACACCATCACAGCAATGCTGGGACTTCACTAACACAGTGCCAACAGCTTTCTCTGAGTATTTCCAGCAGCTGGCCACTGTCCCACTACACCATGCTCTTGGAGGTACCAATGTGGTGGCCTCAGCTCTCTTCACAAGCCTGGTACAGCCCCTGGTGGTGCCCCTATTGCCAGGGGGGTAACACACCACTTGGCCTCCTACTCTGACTTACATCTGCTGCTTGCTGAGATGCCGTGATGGACATCGCAGACCCATCCCAGGGCTGGGTTGCACCTCCGCAGTGGTAGTCACCCATCATTAACTAGGTCACTCAGGCATTTTTCCTGAGCTGCTGCTTCTCGGTTCCCAGCTGGCAGCAGAAGTTTTTGTCATCTGCCCTTACATGAGTGACCTTGCACTGCTGGGGCTTTTAGATTTAATCACTTTTACTCATGTCGAGATAACCCATGGCTTCTGCCATGACATTATGTGCCTCTGTACTGAGAATACTTCCCAGCATTGCATCTCCAGAGCATTTCATTAGCATAAGACTAATTTTTATACCAAGGTCATTAATTAAAATATTATATGATGAAAACATTGTCATTCCTGAAAGCTGTCCTTGAGAAACTCAGTGAACTCTCAGACCTTTGCTCAGGGCTTCCCTGCTCCACATCGCCCCACTGTTTACCCACTGGTTCCCACCTCCTTTGGTTAAATTAACGGGACGTGAGATAGGTGAGGCAGCCAGGCTGCAAAACCACCCAGAAAGTGGATTTTGGGATAATAATGGAAAAAGATGACTTGGCTTAGAGAAAAGACTGGTCTGCATACACATACCATGCAAACGTGACCCAGCTCTGCAGTGTGCGTGTTGTCTTGTCAGCCTTGTCTCCATGGGGAGCACACAGATGCTCTCAGGGACAGACTGAAGCTGTCTGCACTCCTAGCTATGGCCCAGCACAGGATGACTCTGTTCCCAACCTCCTGCTGGTCACTCCTTCTCAAGAGGTGGAAGCAGTGTCTGGATTTAAAGGTCTGAATCTGAATTTGCTTAGGAAACACTCAGAAACCTTCCTCTTTGCACACACCCTTCCACACTGCCTGCACTCCACAGCAGGACCCTCAGCCTGCTCCTGGAGCACCACAAACCTGTCCCAGCGGATGTTACCACGGAAAGGAACAGCATTACAGCACTGCCACATCCCAGCGGGATGCCACTATTAGTGCTCACTTTGGTGATGTGGATCACCAGATTTAATATCTGGGTGTGTAACAAGGAGGCCTGCAGAGAGGATACTGAAGTGCAAGGGACAGAAAGAGAGGTTCCCCAATGGATGGAGGGAGGAAGCCACGGCTGTTCTGGAGCTCAGCTGATGGGAAGGGCAGCACACACGTCCTCATGGCCCAGAGTCTCCTTAACTCTTCCCTCTGGCTGAGTGGCAGGTAAGAAGTAACCTCAGTGATTGCATTTCTTTGTATGACCCCATCTAAAACTTTCGGCATCAGATAAACAACTCCCAAGGGTCAATTAACATGTCTTGAGATGATTAGAGTCTGACACTGATGAAACCCAGCAGTAATTAGCAAATTAAAAAAAAAAAAACACCCTTTTGATTAGTACTCAGCATAATTCCCTCCAATTATTCAAAGTTCATGACTACAGGGGGTGGAATATCTCCAGGAATATTTATTTATATCCCTATTTTTTTCCAATCAACTTTGTGAATCTAGTTAATCATCAGCACTTGAACTTGTTATCTTGGAGAGTTTCAGAGCTGTCACTCTGTCTGATTGCTGGAGACAGCCCGGGGAAGAGTTTGGGGAGCACAGAGAATCCAAATACCTGTCTCAAGCAAAGAAAAAGCAACAGTAAATCAAGAAGAAAGAAAAAAAAATTAGTACTCAGCATAATTCCCTCCAATTATTCAAAGTTCATGACTACAGGGGGTGGAATATCTCCAGGAATATTTATTTATATCCCTATTTTTTTCCAATCAACTTTGTGAATCTAGTTAATCATCAGCACTTGAACTTGTTATCTTGGAGAGTTTCAGAGCTGTCACTCTGTCTGATTGCTGGAGACAGCCCGGGGAAGAGTTTGGGGAGCACAGAGAATCCAAATACCTGTCTCAAGCAAAGAAAAAGCAACAGTAAATCAAGAAGAAAGAAAAAAAAAAACCAAACAACCCCTCACCGCAGCAGCAGAGAAAATAAAAATCCAGCGTTTTCTCTCTTCGTTTAGAGTCACCACTTGGCGCTGGCATGTTTTGCATCATCCTGTCAGACGGTGCTTTGCAAAGGCAGGCAATACACCTCCTTCTGCACATGGACAAAATCCTCTCCGAAGAGATTGTCGTGCCTGCAAGACCCAAATACCTTCCCCTGAAAACATGCTCCGTGGTAACGAAGGCAAAGAATGGCTCTAAGCTGTTAAGCTCCTCAGCTGCAGGTGCAGTATGTCAGTCCCTCAGCCAGCTCCCCGCTGCGGCTGGGGG
>NW_010397406.1:15022-23936 GCF_000710305.1 Buceros rhinoceros silvestris
CCTGCCCGCCACCCATGAGAAGCAAGGGCAAGCCACAGAAAAGGTGGAATTGCTCTGGAAGTCGTCGTTGCCCGCAGGGAGGCTTTGCTAAAGCATTTCATGACTGTCTTCAGATGGCATGAGAACAATTTTTCTGACCTAAATCCTCCCACGTCCTTTCCAACAGGAGGAAAGGGACCGAGGACCACACACCTCTCCTTCCCTATCTGTCCCCAGAGCTGCCCAGCAGCCAGTGCTCCTGTCAGTCTGAACGCAGAGATGGGGTGGTGGCCAGCACCCCCACACTGCTGCCAGGGGAGGGTGGATGTGTGACTTCATCCCGCAGCCCCATCTGTCCCAGAAGTACCACTGTCGCCTTGCTCTCATAGATGCCTCCAGACCTACAGAATAGGTAGATGAACAGGGAGCCAGAGATGCCACCACCTCAAAGGATCGATCCACAGTTCTCCTACGAGCCATGTTGCTTGGGCAGAGACACTGTCCATCCCCACGGTATGCTGGGACTGTCCTTGCTGACCTAAGGGGCAAGGACCGGGTGCATGAAAATGTGACCACCTGGAGAGTGGGCTTGTCAGGCTCTGAGCTGCAACTCCTCCATCCCGAGCGTCATTAAAATCTTCTTCCCTGCCTGAGCGAGCCCTGAGGGATGGAGAAGACTAGTCCCAGATAGGAAGACATACGCTTAAACCTTTCAAAGCCGTTTTTCATTGGACTTTTCTATATTCATCACTGCAGACTAACAGAGATTTTCTCTCTAGTTTATACGATATTTTTTTTTAATTTAATCCTATCCAGCAAGAGCCCTCTAGGGAGCTCCTAACCCTGCTTTAATAACATGCTCATTAGCAAGGTTATTCAGGGAGTGGTTTCTATTTGACACTCCAGCATCTTTCCAATTAATGTTGCTTTAAAACAAGCAAACCTTAAAAAAGAGAGAATATCAAACAGCTCAGAGTCAGCACTGCAGGAAGCCAGCAATTTCCTCTGGATTTTCATCTTCCTTCTCTCCAAAATTTGGTTCTTAGTAGCTCAGCCATTTGCTGAGACAGGACTAAATTAAAAGACTACAAGGCCCTGCTGTCCTGGTAACTCACGGCTGTTGAACCAGCTGCCAGCCCACCAAAAGAGACACCAAGGGTGGTTTTGTTGAGCTGGATTAGGTCCTGCATGACACACACTCTGGGTCACACACATGCAAGGTTGTACCAGGGCACACAGGCACTCCCGTGGGCTGAGACACAACACAGTGACATTTCTTGCCATCTCTGCAACTGGAAATCCCTTCACCAGCTCAAGACCTCCCAGCACAGGAGGTCCTTCCCTTGGTCCCTCCCTTGAGCATGGCAGCGTGTGTGCATGGCAGCGTGGGCTGCTGCAGGAGTCAGCAGGATCCTGGGCAGAAAGGCTGTGTGAGCAAAGGGATGTGGCCATGGTTGCTAGAGCAGGGACACAAAGCTCTTCTGCTGTCTCCTCTGGTGACCTGGCTTACCTATATATTTACAGTTTGACTTTTCCTTTCGGCTTAATTGCCCATAATAGGATGGTCTAAGGGCTGACACAGCTCAGAACTGAGCTCATCTCCATCCAGTGACCACACACATGGTATTTGCCAGGTGTGGGCCTCCATTTCCCTTCCGTGAGGGCAAGCCCTGGACACACACACCACAGCCAGGTGCTGATGTAACCAAGAAGAGGGCGAGCCTTACACAGCAGGTACTGCAGGAGAAGCATTGCAACATCAGGACATGAGTTACTGAAAATGGTTTCAAAACGTGCTCAATTTGCCCACAATAAGCAGCACTGAAACGCTTCCTTCACTGCCCACCCCTTCCCCTGCTGCAGTAGCAGGATCTATTAATTTCATTTTAGATGTAGAAAATGGAAATCTGGGTCGCAAGTGGGGAAAGCAGAGGCACACACGGTACACAGCCCACCGCAGAGAAATACCACCCTGGGCAAGTCAGCGGCTGCCAAGGGAGCGCAACAGGACAAATTCTGCACTGTTGCAGGGCCACTGCTGCACTGTCGCACTGCTCCACCAACCACAAAGTGCTGCAGCTGTTTGTGCCCCAGCTGAGCTTGGCCCCAGTGGGCTGAGAACAAGCGCTGCTTGGGGCAGAAATGAAATCAATGCAGTAACGGCAAAACAGCAAGAGAAGAGATAAGGGGGTTAAGAGCCCATGGATTCCTAGAGCTGGTAACAATACCAGGAAGAGATCAACACAGGGCTTCCCCCCGCGGTGTCCTCAAGTCATTCCCAGTGATCTGGAGTGAAATAAGCGGGTAACCGTGTTGTCTACCACAGCTTGCCGAGCACATGGCTCTGCCTGTGACGCAGGGAATAATGCCTGTTGTGTGAACAACTGTAAGTCTGCTGGCATCCTCCGCTCTCTATTATCCCAAGTCCCCCTTAGGCTCTTCTCTTTGCCTTCCCCAGTCTTATGCAGTATTTTGGCTCTTTCCTTGTTAATTAAATGACAATCGTCTGCAGCCAGAGCTTGAATTACACCTGCCTAAAGCGATCGACAGTGATGAAAATTGTCGTATCATTTTGATTGCAAAGATTCCCACGCAAGTCAAAACAAGCAGGGAGCGCAGGCATATGCTGAGACCTCTCACCAGGGCTGTGAGACGGCTCCCCTTCTGCCGACACACACCCAAGACCTCCCCGAGCTCTTCTTTCCAAGAGCTTCAGAGCAAGGCTGAGCAGCATGATTTTTTCTTTCTTTACCTTGGGCTGTGGCTCTTTGCAGTGGGAGCAGAAGATGCTGACGCTGGCCAGAGTTGTTTGTGGGACCCAAGGTAGTGCTAGAGATGAGGAACAGCCCACATGCATTACACCGGTCTTGCAGCAGCTGGTGTTTCCCCAGCTTGTTTTATAGCTGTGGTGGAAGAAGAAAAGCCAGTGAAAAGGATGGAAATGAAACAGGGCCAGTTAGAAGCAGGCACAGAGAGATGAAAGAGCACACATCAGTGAGGCTGTACGGAAGCTCTCCCCAGCCAGCACCGTGCCAAGGTTTCCTTGGGGACTGTCCACTCCTCTCCACACTGCACTGCGGAGCTATCACCGGGCCTCCTCTGCAGTTGCTCTTCACTCCCCTTTGCAGCAGAAGAGATGTCCAAGTCTTCCCAGAATGTTGGGAAAAGTTTGTCCTTGTTTGATACAGGCAGTGTATCAAAGGTGATGGCACAGCTACGTCGGGAGTGCTGGGGGAGGACCTGCGAGCAGCTCGGGGAGAGGAGGGTCAGGCTGAACCCCTCATCCCTACTTCCATCAGCTCTCCCATCGAACAGGCACAATGTTCTCGGTAAATACCAAACCAGCCAGTAAACGGACAATCCAAGAAGCAAAATCACTGGTGAAATCAGGCTGAATTTGGGAAAATTGCAATGAAAACCCCCAGAGAAGGGAGGCAGAGGGAAGACGTTGCCCTTTTGTAGATGAAACTTTCCACTGTGGTTTCAGAGGGCAGTTTTCTTTAAGAGCAGACCTCACTTTTAAAGCAAATCAGGGAGAAGGCAGAAAAAGTTTTTGACAGGTCAAATAACCTAAGGCAAAACATTTCAATTCAGGTCCAGTGAGACAGCTGGGGTCCCCAGCTGAAAGACAAAGGGGAAGTAGGGGATGGGATGGACACGACCCAAATTTTTCCCCCTGATTTATTGGATCAGATACCAGCCAAAAGCTCTTTGACTCACCAGCTCTGCTCTTCAGCCCAGGGCTGTGCCAGCGGCACCCACAGGACACTGCTGGGGGAACGTCTCCCTCCTGCTCCATCCTGCTGCGGTGTCCATCACTCGGTAATTGCGATGCCCCACTCAGTTGCTACAGAAACAGCCATGATGTCATTCCCGCAGACAAGGAGGTAGCGCAGGAGCTCCCGGGAAGGGCAGAGGGGTCACACAAGATCACGTCCTCCCTGTGCCGAACCCCAGGCACCCTGTCCTCGGGCAAGCAGAGGTGTGCTGGGGAAGGCAAGAGCTGCAGGAAGGGAGGTGAAAGGCTTTGTGTCCTTAGGAAGCACATTTTAAGCTTTCCATACCGAAAAGTCGCATTTTGTGGCGGTCTGGAAAAGATTCTTCAATGTATTGGTTTGGAGCAATAATGACATCCAGTGGCTGGTTAGCTTAGTCCTCGAGGGGAATCGTGCACCAGCATCCCTCGTCCTGTCCCTGTTCAAGGGTGTTAAAGTGGGACAGGCTGGAGCAGACAGAGTTGTCTGCAGGCCATGCTGGGCTTCTCTCACACCTGCAACGAACAGCACCAGGATGAGCCCTCCGGCTCCTCCAGCAGCTGGAGAACCAGCTCCCAGGATGAGCTACCGTTGAGTCCTTCCCAGCAAGCTCCAAGCCTGCTCCTTTTGAAGTTAAAAGTCTCTGGATTTTAGGGAGGGAGAGGAATGAGAGCCAAGAGCTCTGCTGCTTCTGGCTGCCCCCAGCATACCCCAGCCTGGCTGGAGGAGCACATATGGCGAACACCAACCTACAGAAGCGAGTCTGGCAGTGTGGGCACTACACACTGACACAGTTTGTGGCATTGAGTGACAAGAGCTGAGACATTTGCGGTCAGGCTGAGCTCCTTCTGTGCCCAGGGAAACCAGGAAACCCTGAAAGACTGGGACACCATGACAGGGTACATGGGCCACAGCATGCCAACACAGGCCAGATCAGAGCTGTTGCTGTCCCATGCCAAGGGTGATACTGACCACTGTGTCCTACAGCTTTCTCAGCAATTGCCCCGAAAGAGGATCCCAGGCACCTACACCATGGGGAACGGGACAATGCCTGGGGCACATCTCGAGTCCAGCAACCTCAGCATAGGAGAAGCAGTTTTGTCTGCATGGTGGGCAGGGGCACATCTCCTTGGTGTTGGAGGGATGGTCTGGATTCAGTATCTCCTCCCAGCTATGCTGTCCCTCCCTCAGCCCTGTCCAGGCTGCATGTGTGGCATGTTCAGAAGCAGTGGCTGGAGATTCTCTTGGCAGCCCTTCTCCTGCAAGGTCAGGCTCCCAAGCAGGCACAAAGCCAACCCAAAAAACCCAAGCAGCATCTCAGGGCCTTTGGCAAGACGCAGGGAGTTCTTGTCCTTTTTGCCCAAACCAGGGGCTGGGACTGCACCATTTGGGGATCTGAGGCACAGCATATCAGCAGGATTTACACCACAGCGGCTTCATCACATCCCCTGATGACAGCAAAGGCAAGAAAATGATTTATTTGAAGCCAGAGCCCAGCTGTTGGGTTTTTAAGGTCTCTGAATGCGTCCCTTGCAGGAAGCTAGGTTGGCAAAGCCTGTCAGGAGCGGTTTCTCCACTTACCCCCGCCAATGATTACTGGGTCAGGCGGAGGTTTCACTCCAGAGCTGATGGCTTTACATGCATGGATGTCCCTGGTTCCCCTCAAGGCTCCAGCAGCAAACACAGCTCAGCTCACGTGCGCCTGCCCAGACCCTGAGCAAGTCACTGAGACGTGAAGAATACTGTTACGCAAGCGGAGTGGCAAGCACTAGTTCCCCTGCCCCAGCAGCTCGCAAGATAGGCAGAGCTGGCAGAGACCAGGCTGCCAGCGCTGCCGGCTGCAGCCGAGCATCCCAGGGGGCTCTGGTACCCCACATCGCTGCCAGAGCCGACTGGACCATTGGGATCGACGGCACAGGCCATGGCCATGGCATGGTCTCAGGAACCTCTCACCCCTTCGCAGCAGCCATGAAGCTCTCCCTCACATGTGCTGTGATAAGTGAGCAAAGACTGCCCCAAGTCTGCTTCCCATCCACTTCTCATCTCAGCTGTAACCACATCTCTGGAGGATCCACCTTTTCCCTGGATTAGCAGATTCATCTCAAAGGAGCCTGGGAGAATGCTGAAGCTGATTAAGCCAGGGGTACTAATCGCAGTAACACACATCTCTCACTGCCCTGGAAGACACGCAAAGACCCATGAACAGTGGAGGACCCAGAAGATTCATTGATTAAAGGAATCACCTCTTTAAAAAGCCACCTTAACAGTAAGGTCACCTCCCTACTGCATCATCTGTGCTCCTCACGGTGGCTTATGTTTCCCCAGCACCAATTGCAGGGTTTCTATCACAGCCTTCATTTCGGGGAGCTGGTTGCTGTGATGGCCTTGCTCACCCTCCTCACTCCTCGGAGAGGATCGCTGCAGGGTTTCTATCACAGCCTTCATTTCGGGGAGCTGGTTGCTGTGATGGCCTTGCTCACCCTCCTCACTCCTCGGAGAGGATCGCTGCAGGGTTTCTATCACAGCCTTCATTTCGGGGAGCTGGTTGCTGTGATGGCCTTGCTCACCCTCCTCACTCCTCGGAGAGGATCGCTGCAGGGTTTCTATCACAGCCTTCATTTCGGGGAGCTGGTTGCTGTGATGGCCTTGCTCACCCTCCTCACTCCTCGGAGAGGATCGCTGCGGGTGCCCTGCACCCAAGCACGACAGCAGGGGGAAAGTGCCTCCTGCCATTGCTGTTAGCAGAGCAAGTCCATGGTCTAACAGTTGTACCAACCTCAGAACTGCCTCTCCATCTCACAGGGGAAAGGGACTCTGCCAACACGGTGCTTCTCCGCTGGGCGTTTCACCCAGGTGATGAAAGAACAGGCTTCTTGTTCTTTTCTGCTCTTAAAATTAACAGCAAGCACTCGGTCACGCCTGCACAGGAGATGCACTGTAGAGCCTAACGTGTCTCTCTCCTGTTGTCTCTGACAGGCTACCGGTGTTTCAGCAGTGCCAGGAGAGGAGAAGCCCTGAGGCTCTCTCCTTGAAGTGCCATGTGCCAGCGTGACAAGGAAACCTCTGCTGAAGCGAGAGATCAGCCACAGCTGGTCCAGGCATGACGTTGGCCAAATCATCAGCCGGATGGGACACCTTCGTCTTTGCAGAGCCTTGGCCAGACACTGCCAGGGCCCAGGAGCCTGGTGGTCTCAGCCAGCTCTTCCCAGCCAGCTGCTGGTGCACGGGGCGCAGGAGGCGATCCAGGACCAGCCCTGCTGCAGACATTTCCCCAGCAAGGAGCTGAAGAGATTGTTGCATGATTGCAGGAAAAACTCCTCAAATATTTGCTAGGGACTTTTTCTGGGGAGATGCGAGAGACAGCCTGCTTTCGTGAACTTGCGGCACAGTGCGAGGGCAGGGAGGCAGGACACAGGTCTGACCCCAGCAGCAAGTGGGGGCATGGCTGCAGGCGATGCTGCCAGCTGGTTTGCAACCTCCTTTCACACAGACACCATCTTCCCTGCCTCCAGTTCACCGCTGCGGCAGTGGGAAAGGAAAGGAAAGGAAAGGAAAGGAAAGGAAAGGAAAGGAAAGGAAAGGAAAGGAAAGGAAAGGAAAGGAAAGGAAAGGAAAGGAAAGGAAAGGAAAGGAAAGGAAAGGAAAGGAAAGGAAAGGAAAGGAAAGGAAAGGAAAGGAAAGGAAAGGAAAGGAAAGGAAAGGAAAGGAAAGGAAAGGAAAGGAAAGGAAAGGAAAGGAAAGGAAAGGAAAGGAAAGGAAAGGAAAGGAAAGGAAAGGAAAGGAAAGGAAAGGAAAGGAAAGGAAAGGAAAGGAAAGGAAAGGAAAGGAAAGGAAAGGAAAGGAAAGGAAAGGAAAGGAAAGGAAAGGAAAGGAAAGGAAAGGAAAGGAAAGGAAAGGAAAGGAAAGGAAAGGAAAGGAAAGGAAAGGAAAGGAAAGGAAAGGAAAGGAAAGGAAAGGAAAGGAAAGGAAAGGAAAGGAAAGGAAAGGAAAGGAAAGGAAAGGAAAGGAAAGGAAAGGAAAGGAAAGGAAAGGAAAGGAAAGGAAAGGAAAGGAAAGGAAAGGAAAGGAAAGGAAGGGAAAGGGAAGAAAAAGGAAAGATAAAAGTGAAAGAAAAGAGAAAAAAGCTGTTGCAGACCCAAAGGACCCTTCCAGCACCACATTTAATAGGCTTTTTCCTGTTATATTAGCACTAGACAATCAAACTGTTCAGCACAAGGTTATTTCCCTCTAGGATATAGCAGTGACTTGGCGAATGCTTAAGGAGATCTAACAGACATGTTATTGCATTCCTGAAGGCTGAGGGATCACCAGCAACCTGTGCTGGTCTCTAATTGCCTCTGTGCTGCTGGGCACGCTGGGTTTGGAATGAGACAAACTGGAGGTCTCAGCTGAGGGGGGTCCCCCCAAGCCCTGCCTTTGCCCCAGGGAGGAAGGCAGCCCACCCCTCGGCCAGCCCGCGGTACTTGGCATTCCTCTCCCAGCTCACCTGCACAGACAGGCAGCTCTGCGCAGCTTCCCAACACGCCGTTGCCAGCTGCCATTGAACAGCTGCCGCTTCACACCCCTGAGAGGTGTGTTTCCTAATGCCAACATCAAATCCTCCAGCACTTCACTGAGTGCTGCGGGAACGAATACAAATCGTACTGACAGCATCCACCGATTACCCGCAGCAACCCGTCCAGCCCATGTGGGAGACCTGCTGAGCACACCGAGCGCTGTGCACCGAGCGATCTGCTGCCCACTTCCACTGTGGGTCCCAAACCCAGCCAGTCTTACTGCTAGAAAGTGGGTTTTGTTTATGTAAATTGATTTTTTCTCTCTTCCAGCTCATGCCCACCAGGTACACTTTTGTCAGGCACTAATTAAGGAATGGCATTTCTTTCCTTCCTTTAGGCGGGACTCCTTACACCCTTAGATCTTAGCCTGAATCTCCCCTACTTTACCCACAGATTTAATATCCTTAATCTTTTGTCCTCACTGCAGCTTCCCACTCAGCCTTAATGCCGTGCCCAGACCTGAGTGGGATTCCCCTGGAATGTCTCTGTGCTGTCCAACACATGGGTCTTACATGCAGAACCTCCAGGCGTTACTTCCCCTGCCATGGGCTCTTTTCTCTCTCTCTTTCTTTCTTTCTCTCTTTATTGTCCTTCCTTCCTTCCTTCCTTCCTTCCTTCCTTCCT
>NW_010397406.1:24595-39847 GCF_000710305.1 Buceros rhinoceros silvestris
TCTCCTCTCCTCTCCTCTCCTCTCCTCTCCTCTCCTCTCCTCTCCTCTCCTCTCCTCTCCCTTTCTTTTTCTTCTTCTCTTTCTTTCTCTCTTATAACTCACTTCCTTTGAATGCTCCAATTTCAACCCACATTCACCATTTCTGTCCTACTGTCCTATTGCCCCCCTCTTACTACATTTCATTTTAGGCCTCTATTTAACATGGATCGAGTTATATTATCAAGACTAAAAATGTCCACACTGCTAAAGCTCTGGGTCAGAGACATACGGGTTTAACTGCCAGCCCTGCCACGTTCTGTCTGTGCAGTAAGGTGCTTAGCTATGACAGCAGAGAGTCCCACAGAAAACCCCTGCTGGGCTTAGCGATAGGGGACGGTCCAGTGAGTCTGAACATCTCATCCCTACAGGTGCAGAGCTGCTCAGTCCCGTATTTTCCTAGTCCACGTGGCTCTTCTGTGGAGCTTAGAAATCTCAGTACCTCCCAGCCTGGCACCGCTCTGCTGCCAGCATAAATCCTGGCTCCCCTGTGCGGCAGCAAGCCACTTAGAGCTCTTTTATATGACATTACCTTTCCCTCGTATATTTTTGATCCAAAGCACAGGAGAAAGCTAACAGAGGGAAATCAGCATTTTAACTTGGTGATGTGGCAGTTCATAAGCAAGTCAGCTTATACGTGGTTTTGGATGATAAAGAATTTGGCTAGTGGGAAGAATATTTACAGGAGTCTTTTCCCAGCTTCAGAATTATAGAAAATAATCCTACTAAATTAAACAAAAGCGATAATAATATAAGAGAGCACTTCTTAAACATAACAGCTTCCTTCCTTGCCAGCAACATAGAACTCAATGTTTCCAACACATGTATAATGCATTTTTAATGTAAACAGCAGGAGGCATAATTCCAGCATAGGATGTGAAATAGAAAGAGAAATTGTTCAGGAAGGGAGCTGGGGAAATTGCTAACGCTGCACGGAATGAAACTTTCTCTAAATCCCCAGCTCCGTCTGTGGAGCATTACAGCATCAATGCCATTATCACCACACACCATGGACAGCTTACTGCTATTAATTATGGTAACAAAATAAAGGATCCTTTCTGGCCAGACTGGATGGACAATGTTAAGCCATGCTGGAAAAGCTGGATAAACCTCATTAAGGAGCATTTGGCACTGGGAGAGATAAGACTGGTTGCTCATGGAGTTCCAGATACCTCAAAGGGGAAAATGGCTTGTGATAAGGGATTTCTGGGGAGTCAGAACAGGACCGGTCACCTTACCCATCCTGCAGCCAGCTGCTCAGAGAGGAGGGGAGGTCTTCCTGGGAAAGGGCCCTCCACTCACCTTCCCACCTTCTCAGCCATGTGCCGTAATGGTGCTGCATCGTAACTGTAATTTTGGGGTCACAAGCCTCTGCCCCTTTGTTTCAGAGCTCCATGGTTAAAGACCATGTGGTGAAAGAGCTGTGGCCCCAGGCCATGCACAGAACAGGACAGCACATCCCTGGGGAGCTGCTGTTCCCAGTGGTTTCCAGTCTGTACGGCTGGCTGGGCTGCGCATTCTCCTGTGTTTGCTCCATCTTGTGTTTGCATTGAAGACACAGTGAGGGATGAAGAAGTAGGATTATTATGCATGCAGACAAGAGTGATCAGGGAGGGATGGCAAGGACGCTTCGGGGACAAGGCTAGAATGCAAAATGATTTAGACAAGTTGGATGAAATGGCCCCAAATACTGAGGTGAAATGCAAACTGGGGACAACAGCAAGGCACTGCATTTAAGCAGGAGGCACCAACTGCTCACATCCACGATGGGAATGAACAGAGGCAGTGCCTTTTTTCCAGAAAGGAGCTGAGATAATGGCAGGCACAGGGCAAGGGGCTGTTATGAGAAGACATGGAGTCCTACAGCTCTGTGCCAAATGAGGAATGGTCCCTTTCCTTAAGTATCAGAGGAGGAATGTCAGCCTTTGTCTCCCCCAGCTTAACTGCTAAGTCCTTAAGGCCTTTAAAAGATCACCTTCATGAGGAAGGGAACGGTCTGCTCTCCATAGCTGTGGCAGACGGGACAAGGAGTCATGGATTTAAACTGCAGTGAGAGCAAATCAGGCTGGTCACAGAGGGCTGTCTAACAGGAGAAGATAACCTTGGACTGCTGGGGAGTCTTCATGTTGAGAGACTTAGTAGCATGAGAGCCGTAACGTTTTCTCTCCTGTTAGTGTAGAGGTCTTTTCTCCCTTCTGTGGTGTCTAAATGCCATCTGTGTGGCAAGAGGAATTCAGGGATTTTACCCATCCTCAAGAAGAGGAGCTGGTCTGGGTTCCCCTGGAGCATTTTCCATAGCAGAGGGGAGGCAAGGCCAGCTCATCGTCCTATGTACTAACACTGCTCTGGATATCGGGAAAAGACAGAAGTGATGCTATTTTTGCAGACAATATTGAACATAAATAGACATGGCGAGGTGCCAGCTTCAAAACATAACTGTTTCTAACAGAGCTGGGTGAGGCATTCAAAGGGTCTTTTGAAAAATCCATTAAGGCTCTGTCAAAACAAGGAGTTTTTCAGGATGACAGACACATAGGTGCCTCCTTCAGCTCATTCATTGAAACACAAAAAACAGGCACATTTTCTTTCACTCAGATTCAGCCCCTCCGGAAAATAATAATAACAAAAATCATTTAAGTTTTTGTTGCGGGGAAGAAGGCAGCACCAAGTTTTAACAGATCTTCTGTTGATCAGGCTTAAATCTGCTGCATGCTGCCTCTGGTCGAGCTCTTGGCTCGGCATGGAAGGGTCTTAGCAGACAAGTGGAGAGCTCACCAGTTCGCAACCTCACCCAGCGCTCAAAGCTCCGACATGCAGAAGCCTGTTGAGGTTGAACAGCCCAGTTTTTGCCTTTCCACCAGTGGATGTTTGACCACCCCTGGGCCTTCGTAATAGCAGCGTCTGCTTCATCCTTTCAATTTCTGCATGAGTCACAGTTCCCTGCATGTGCTACTCTTCCCTTCCCTCTTTGCCTCAGAGATAAGATTTCAGTGTCCCAGAGCAGAGATTTGAGAAACCTCAGGCAATGGATTCACGTCCAGGAAAAAAAAATGAATCTTATCTTTGACAAAAAGGGAAAAGGAAAGGGGAGGAAAACGTGTTTGTAGTAAAATTGTTAAGAGACCAAACTGGTACTTCCTTAGGAAGTCTCTGGGATGTAAAGCACCAATTAACATGCACATGATGTGAAATATGAATAGGCCAGGGGTTTGAGTCATCCCCCAACACAAACCGAGTGAAGAGCTTGAGTCGGAACACAAGCAGCCATTTGAAGAGGGAAAAGGAAAGCCTTTCATTTCGATCTGGATGTGCCTCCAGCCATAGCAGAAGGACAGAGGAAAAAACGTGAGTTAGGAAATGACAAGATGTGGAGATGTGAGCTGAGGGTGCCTGCAGTCTGCCATGGACACACGCCAGATGAAAGCCCCAGGTCAACACAATTCTCTCTCCCAGTCATGAATCCAACAACTGTTACATACTTGTGCACGTGAGTGAGGACCTCAGACTGAAAAGGAACAACACACACTTCAGCTGCACATCTCCAAGCACTGGGTCACACTAATATACCGATCCACTCAGTGCCTCTGGCAGAGAGGTATTTTTAAAAGATTATTTTAGGAGACAGCACAAGGATCAAATTGTTGATAAAGCCACTAGAACCAGTAATTGATTCTTTAGAAGATGGGTTTTCTATATGTTGGCATGGGAGCTGAACGCTGGGGGGATTAGGCCCTCCTCTAGGAAAGGTGCTCAGGATCTGTCCTTGGCTGTGCCCTCCAACTGTTCCAGGCAACATAGCATCGGTGCCCACGTCCTGCCTGGCTGATCGATGCTCAGGACCGAGCAGGGTTGGTACTCGGGCGCTGAGGACAAACCAAAGCCATTTTTGGTGCACTCTCTATTTACAGTTGCAACACGATCAAATCCATCAAATGGGAAGAGGAGTTCAGTTGTCACTGTCACATCCCGCAGGAAGGCTGGGCTGACTCAATTAGAAGATGTACACGAGTATCGATTATTGCTGAGCACAAATTCTCTCTCTCTCTCTCTCAACTACGTGGTACACTCTTAGTTTATTTGCCCCCTCCAGGTTACTCTTAATTTCAAAACAACATAATTGCTGTTGTTCCAAATGTACAATACAAATTGACAAGACAATATAGTTTGTACGACTGCAGTCCCTGCTGGCCTCTGATGAGTTAGTAATTCGGCCATCTGATTTCCTCCTGCTTGGTTTTTTTTTTCCTTTTTACTTGTGGATTCCACGCTCTCTGAAAATGTATTTCTTGTTTATGTTCAGAGCAAAGCCATAAGCTGTCTGAAAGATTTTTCTTGCCCTTCCACTCCACACAGAGGAGGTGGGATCTGTTCCAAAGGTCTCCTCCTGTAATAGCAGCCATCAGTCACTTATCTTATTCCCAGGGAAACTTGTGTCTAAGGCATCAGTGTGCGGTGGGGGCAGGTTCTGGGGAGCCAACTCCCCTCTGTATGCTGAGACAACTGTTTTGGATGGGACAGCAGAGTGTGTGAGCTCAGTATCTTGGTTTACACAGAAAACACCCAGGCTGGTGCTAAGCAAGGGATGGATGTAGCAAATTAAGGTCTTCCAGGATAAAAATCAGACCCGTTTCTTCAAGTGGGAATTCATCAGCTCTGCCTCAGGAAATAAAGCCATTCGAGAACCTTGCTACAGACTTATAAGCCTAAAAAAGGTCTCCTGAGGCTGAAAATAGAGATCTCAAGGTCCTGCAGCTCAGTCAGAGCAACAAGAAAGGTCCAACTTTCTACACAAGCATCATCACTCTCCTGTCGTTGCAGTGCAATCTGGGAGCCCAACTTCTCTCACACCTGCAGTTTGTTCCGTGGAACTGGCAAAATGGACCGACGCGTTGAATAAGACTAGGGACTCAGAGGTCCCATGATCTCACCAGAAGATATTAAAATTCTCCATCTTCCTCTTGCCTGATGAAAGAGGGATGAACTGTGCTTGGGCCAGTTAGAAATTAAACTGTTTCAAGTGTGTAACATCCATTATGGTCCTTGGGGAAGACTCAGGATGTGAGCTACACATTTCTGGTGGAATGGTGCTGGAGAGGACAGCAGGGCCAGCACTTCATCTCCATATTTATGGGTATCATCAGAAGAGCTTTATTGGATACATATTTTGCATCTCTCTCCCTGGAGGATCCAGCTGACTTTCACAAGACTTTTGTTCTCTTTCTTTCAGTAACCAATGTTATACTTGTATGCATATACACATAAAATTATACATTATACAGTTGGGATTTGGGGAAGAATTCCTCAAAGTATGGGTGTTTCCCACTTGACAAAGGGAGTGAACATGGAACTCCAGCCCTGAGTGCAAGACCAAAGGGGCTGGAGTGGGTCTGACCCTTCTACCTGTTACAGCACAGTGCTTCCCTCCTCTGAAGGAGAACTGCAAAGCATTTGCCTTGCACGAAGGCCACCTGCCAACGCTGCTTTTAATTCTGGCTCCCCGCCAAGATGTGCTGCTTTCTCCATTTAAGCCACCTGTCAAGGGCACCCGAGCACCCTCCCTGAGGGAGAATGGTGAGAAGTGCCAGGTTCCCTGAAGGCTAAGTGCCAAGATGAACTCCTCCCACCAGTGATCCCTGCCAAGGAAACTTGCGTTGCATTTCGGGGGGTGTAAAGTCCTCAGCACATGGTCCCGAAGGCTTGCCTGTCAAGCACAAGCCCAGCTTCCACCAGGGACATCGCTCACACCACGGCATAACCAAAACATAGGACCCCTACGTTCCTAAACAAGACACTAGTCTGTGTTCTGATGTACAACAGCGTGGTTCAGGATCAGCCCTGGTTTAGCACCTTGATTTTGGCCTCTGTACCACATGCCCTCCTAGGAGTGTGTTCTCCTTTCTCCAAAGGATGAGAGGTCCAAGGATTTCCTCCCAAACAGGGAAAGCCATACTTTGAAAGCTTTCACAAAACCAGCATGTCCCGCAGGTAGTTCTGGTCAATCGAATGTTTTCTTTTTCTTTTGCTCTCTTTTCCCATGTAAGATAAAATGTGGATGAAAAATTGACATGAAGTGAAATGACTGCAACTTCGTTTGAAAAATCATC
Source organism: Buceros rhinoceros silvestris (assembly GCF_000710305.1). Lineage (NCBI taxonomy): Eukaryota > Metazoa > Chordata > Aves > Bucerotiformes > Bucerotidae > Buceros > Buceros rhinoceros. Next base: position 30,736 of record NW_010397406.1, read on the forward strand.
AAAGCAGAACACTGTAACCTAAAAGTTACTTTTGAAAAGGGAGTGATCAAAACAATATGGCCTGATATGTCAAAATAACATTTCCAACAAAAATTGCTTTGACAACATCTTTCTCAAAAGCTCTTCATTGCACCATTCCCAGAAGGACCATTCCTGGTGATAGCAAGAAGAGATCATCCAGGAATTTTCTCCTCTTATACTTCCTTTTAAGGCAGTGGCAATGTGCAGTGGCCTCTCCTCTCTTCCTCTTCTGTCTCTGAGATTTTTAGTCTTTTCTACGAAGGTCTTGTTATTATGGTTGGCCATGGGGAGCACGTGTGTGGGATACGCGACATCACAGACGCCTGCAGACTCCTCAGCTGTATCACATTTGCCTGCAATAACCAGGGATCGGTCTGAAGAGGCAGAGGTGTCCCCAGGACAGCGGTGGTTTAGCAGAAGTGCGGGCACACAAAGGAAAGCGGGCCTGATGTGAAGGTCACACTACCAGTTTTGCCCCATTCATATTCGTAAGTCCAATGAGCATCTGTCAGCTGATGCACATCTACAGAGCAGACTTTTGGATAGGACAGAGGGTGCTTCTGCACTCGTCAGCACAGCTCTGAGATGTCTGGCACGTCATAGAAATATATATAGGAAACGATAGCTGGGGCGTGATTGTGATCCCTCAGCTCAAGATAGTACACGCTGAACTCTGTCCACACCAGCAGGATGGTACAGACCTGAACAGAGCATAATGAATGTCCTTCTCCATCACGCAGGTGTCACTGCTCCTGACTCAGATTGAATTACACTCGTGAAGCTGATTGCAGATTTCAGCCTGCTCTGGCATATCAAGAGCATATTCAGTGTTCCAGGAGTCGATGAAACAAAATGTCAGCACATGGTCTTCCTTACAGCCCCTGGGTCTTGTTCATCCCTAGTGAAGGTACATAAAGAACGAGTTTGGCCTATTTTGTCAGATGCAGGGATATCCGTGGAATTGTATGTTCAATCCTTTATGTCAGGCCATCTATCTTTTCTCAGCAATGTCATTACTTCTCCATTTTTTAAATACAGAATTATACAGTAACCCTCAAACAGAAGGAGGGGTAAATGAAAATGTTGAATTTAAAAGATATAGTCAAAGTAAAGTTAGGGGAAACACTGAGCATCTCGTGCTGGTTAACCTATAAACGAAAAACAATGAAAACAAAAAAGGAATATTAAATGTAGTGAATTCTTAGGGGAATTATATCTTGGCTCATACAAAAGTCTGAGCTGCTGCAGGAGAGGAATGGGAAGACTGAGCTGGGGGAGAGGGGACAATCAGTGTCTTCCTATGGAAAACCTCAGTGGGGCTCAGGTAGGGTGGAAAATAGCTCCACTTATGAAATGGTCTAGGTCACACTCACCCCACCTAACAGCAGTGAGGAGCTTTGCCCTCAAAAACAAGGAGCAAAGCAAGTCCCATGCTCACATACAGCTTAACCACCCAGGCAGCTGCCATACAGCCCTGTAAGGGTTGTGCCCTTTGCACGGGCTCCTGCCCTACTGTAAAGAAGGAGCTGTAGGATCAGGAAAGTGTCCGCAGAGATGGAGTAGCCCACTGCTCTTTCTCCTCCAGACAGGGATCCTGTCTCTTGGGAACACACACCAGCTTTCTGCAGCTACAGCCCCCTTCATAATTTATGTCAGGCTGCCCCGACACAGTCCCTAGATGCCTTCATTTTACCCGTGCAGGCACACGAGACCCAGGACCAGTTCAGGAACATCAAGTCCCACAGCAGGCCTCTTGATTGGTGGCAAAGATGGGTGCTGGCACATTTTTCTCTTAGTCCTGCTCTCTCCAGCTTCTCAGTGGGAGCTGATGCTGGGGGATTCATGTTGCATTGTTGTGTAGGTAAGTAGAAACTCCTCTCAAAAGCTCTAACTTGGCTTCAAAGTCGACAACAAATAAACTTCTGCAAAGAATGCTGAGATGTAATGCGAGTCCCAGCTGGTTTTGGGAACATTGTTCTGCTGGAAAACGTATTTCATGGTATGTAACTGTGACAGGGTTTTCTGAAGAAGGCCAAACATGTGGGAACAGTTTTCACTCTCTGGAAGTTAACAGTTGTTCCTCAGCACAGATTTATAATTTAAATGAAAAACTGAGAGAAAGAGAAGAAATTTCTACTAATGCTGCTCATAATCATCAAAGCTTTTGCTGGGCACCACCTGGTTCTTCCAGTCCAACCCATAACATGTATCAGAGGACTGACAGGAGAAACATTTGGAGAGAGGAATTAAAGAAGAATGAGGCGAATGATGGTCTCACTTGCTCGGGAGTAACTCCATGACGTAAGCAGCTATTCCACACTTATGTGGCTGCAGAAGCTCAGCTTGGCCCAGTGCCTTCTTGACACTGAACAGTTTTCCTCCCTTCTAATCTTTAGGACCTTTCTCCAACAAGCACCGCTTCAGGCTCCTATTTGTAATGTTTGTGTGATATATCAGGAAACATCTCTTAAAAAAGACATCCGTCTATGGCATGGAATCCTCTCTGGGAAATTATCTGCGGTGCTGCAGGCTGCGAAGGGGAGATCTGTTACAGTTCAAGAGCTGTCCCATTCAAAAACTGCTGAAGCAAATGGCAAAAATTCTCTGAGTCAACCCTGAACCAAAGTCCCAGCCAATATCAGGGAGCCCTTTTCTGTTAGAAGAGCCTCTTTTCAGATAAGACTTTCATCCAAGGTTATCCGAACACTTGCAATCAAGTGGCATTTTGTGCTAACATTAATCCTGGTGTCCTGGCCACATTCCAGTTTGAGTAACAACATTCTGCCAACCTAAATTCCTCCGGAGGTTTCAGTAGGATGCAATTTTCTTCTTCCTTTTTGTCTTCCATTTCTGGGTAGTTAATTCCGGTCAGCGTAAAAGAGTGACCGTGTTCCACCCCAGCGCTGGCAGCATTTCACTCATGGGGAAAGCGGACCTCGAAGTGAGCAGGACCAAAATACTGCGTGAAAACACATTATTAATAATATATGGCTTTTAAAACGCATTTGTACTTTCCTTTTAAATTCTGGTATCAATTTAAAATGTAGAGCTGGAATACAACTGAGATCCCTGAGAAAGACTATTGGCAACCCCAAGAGAAGTGCATTTTAAGTTGTAATCAATACACTTATGACACAAACGAAAGGGAGATGTTATATAAGGCTTTTTCTTTTCCACTGGAGAGAGCCCTGACAGCCAGTTACAGCGCTGAGGGAAGGAAGTCATCCAGATGGACTCTCCGTCACACTAATGAAGCCGTCTCATAACTGTAACAGAGACCTCATGTATCTTCTGTGACACTTAGCAAATCCGGGCATGAATAAATAACCAAAGTCCAATTGAATTAACCTCCAGCTGATCAGCACTACTAAACAAATTATCCTAAACTCTGAACAAGATTAGAAGGACTGGCACAGGCCAGAATCATGTGGCAGGAGTGTTAATTCAGTTTAACAAGTTTAAACCTAATCCCCCAGTGTTCTCTGATCTCAGGGCTTCAGGGCAAACTGGTTCCAAAATGCTCTTGGAAAAGAGAGGAAAGGAGGCTCGCATGAAGTCAAGAGCAAAACCATGAGCTCAGCCTACAGCTGCCTAGAGAAACAGAAGAGTTTTCAGTGCAGAGCAGAGAAGGGCTTAGGCAGAGTGTTTGTTACAGAGATAGAAGAGAGCAGGAAAATGACATTGATTTCCTTATGGAATATTCCAACCTCATTTCCAGGATGAAACTTAAAGTCAATAGCACATCTGCTTCTCTTCATTATCATGTTTCTTATACAGAGCAGAAGATAATCACCTGTGAAATAAGGGACAACACTTTATTTTAATGCCATTTTCCCCGTTACATAATTGTATTTTTCTCCTAAGAGTACATCTGTACTGTCCATCAAGTGCACGATTCAATTATCACAAACTTCAGTTCATTACTTAGAATGGCACTAACAACCAATTTCAATACTTATTTCTTTTTATGTTGATTCATAAAATAATTTATGTGGTCAGTTAAAATTAACTTTAAACTTCGGCTTTAACAGACTCAACATTTTGCAGGTTTCTGAATGTGAAATCTGCTTCCAAAGAGAAAATATTTATTCTATTACTCTCCAGAGACAGGAGTGGATGTCGTAAACTCCACGAGTCTTCTGAAATGGAGATAACCGGGATTTGAAGCGCTTCTGAACACAAAGTCCTGCAGCTCATGCACATGCCTCGCAAAATCTTTCAAATCTCGCTATTCCTCATGACTGTATTTCCAATCTTCTGTTGCAGGCAAGTACTTCCATAGGGTTTCCCGCTTCGTAAAATCTCTTTTGCTTTATCATGTCTTTATGATTCTTTACTGTCATCTAAGCTATGTTCCATGTGCTAAATGGCAGCACCAGAGAGGATTTTGATATAGACTATACGGCAAAAAAATGTTCAGGGACTACAGAAGAGGAAGTGTTCAGACACTGGGCAGTTCCACCAGCTCCATCTTCAACAACCTCCATCTGTAAAGAACTTAAGTCAGATGGGGCCAATCTTCACCTAATACTCAGGAGTCATTCATAATACCCAGAAATCACGCTGTTATTGTTCCCTTGGCAAGGCACCGAGTTGCCTGCTTTGTTGGGAAATGCCTCAATGTCTCCACATATTCAAGTTTTGCAAAATTAATACCTCCTGTAACTCTGAAACTTTTGTTACACAACCCCCGAAATCGAATCATGACCTGTCTGCTGTGTACTTTGCTGTTATTTATGCAAGATATAAATGAAAAGTAAACATTTATTCTCATTTTCCACTGTGCGCACTGACTGATATCTCCCAAAGTTAACAGCAGCATTATGAACTGCAAATGATGATACATCATCAAAGTTGGAACCATTTGGTTAGATGCCTCTCACATCTTCAAATATTCCCAATGCAATTGCATGACTGTCTTGAACATAATGAGACAATGGATTTTTCCTCTTTCAACTGTGTAATAATGAACAACTATTAAAAACACTTTATTATTTCCAGAGTTTGAGGGATCAGTGGCCACAGAGAAAATATGCCCTTTTCAACCAAGTTTTTAATTGTTTTCTCACTTGAAAGAGGAGCTAATTTATTACCGGCAGCACGCAAGGCATTTGTCTCATCAAGATACATCATTTTAACTACGGGTGAATTCTAGACACCACCACTATTTAATTTGTTGTCACAATTAAGTGATTTATACAACTGACTATACTATTAGTATCATACTAATACTCTGACATTCTCTGGTTACTTCTGCAAGAGCCACGTTGTTACTTTCTGTGCTTTCACACTTCTCAGGAACAGAGTGGTACGAGCTTTGCTCTCAGAAGCTACGCCGCAATTATTTTCAGAGTCCGCTCCATTTGCATGCTGGCTGTCATCTGACAGACCACCACGAGCAACTGAAAAGCTCCTGCATGGTGAGTGTTACAGCAATTACTGCCGTCTTTACTGATCCATGGAAATAATTTCTTCAGCTATTCCAGTAATGTAAAGCTTCTGCTGTTCACGGGGTGGATCTGTTGATGGATGATACCGTCCACGGGCGCTGTCATGGTCGTGATCTATGTAGGGCTGTTATTTGACAAATGAAAATTAAGTAAACAATACTCCAACTCAACCCTGCCTCATCGTGGCTCTGTCTGCTCCACACCCCCTGGCTACAGCGGCCAGTACGGTCAGCTGTTATCTCGTGATAAATCTCGGGGATAAAATTATCATTAGGCAGCACCAGGTTGACTGCGTGATGTAATCCTGACTCTTCTAGGTAGCTGGAGATCTCTTAGCTCTCTTAGGCTGTCTGGAGCTATTCTGGAGACATATTTCACACGTTTCAAGAATGTCATTCTCCTGTCAGTGGTGGCTGAAATAATTTCTGGATATTTTTTTGCAAAGAAATGTAGGATCTGGTGGTTTTAAAGGTATTAAATAAGTGAAAACTACTGCCGTTCGAGATCAAGCACCCTCGAAACTGTTTTCAGCACGGTCCTTCCATAGGTGTGACTTGCCTTACTCTTGCCAGGCACTGTGATGTCAGCAGTAGCCCCCTCTGAAGCGCTCCCCCAGCACCAAGGTTGCTTCTTTCTCCCCCCAGCCCCATGGATCTGCAGTCTCCCTCCTGCAGCCTGCACAGCAGCTCAGAAAACACAAATGACACAGCATAACAAGGTCCTACAAGGGCTGGAGTACTCCTCTATTTATAGGTCGCTAAATCTGACTAAAAAAAAACTTCCAAAGAGCTCCAGTCAAATTGCTACCTAGATGTTTCCAGGCCCAGCCAGAGTGTGCTGGCTTGCTGCCATGTTTTTAAATCCTACCCTGCACGTTGAGCAGGAAAATATGCTAGTGCTTATCTGTGGGCAGTTACTATTTACACAAACGTTAATGAACATTCCCATATTGTTTTCTCACTGAGTTGAATATGCAAGAAAACAAAACAAGAGCGTGACCTGACATTCTCAGGCATGCAAAGACATCCAGCACTTCCATTTCAGAAGGGAAACAATTTGGTTTTGAGCTTTATGTTTACTTTTTCTTAAAAGACTGTGGTTTTTTTCCAGCTGAATTCTACACTGGAAAAGAAAAAAAAGATTTAATCAACAACTAAATACCTTAGAGTGGTTCTGCAATGCCTGATTCATTGGCTTAGCCTTCCTCTTAGTCAAGCAATGAATAAAATAAGAGATGTCCCATACAATAAGAGCCAGGTGGACAACTTAAGATCAAAGCAAAACACTTAGACTTGTCTCTCAGAATAAGAAATTACATACTCTTTATCATAGAGAATGCAGAAAAGGGACCAATGCACAGGAAATCCCTTCACCTTCCTTCAAAATACGAGCACAGAAAAGGAGATCGTGAGAGCTTTAACTCTGAGAACACTGTTCAGCTCTCACCCAATCCTGGACGTCTCTGAACTCCTCAGCTGCTCACACTTTAACCCCAGGTTTTCTCACAACGTGCTGTCCCATTTCTGTCTGTCTGCAGAAGCAGTTGGGTTTTGGTCGTGTTTGGCAGGCCCATACCTATGTCAGCTGAGGTCTAGAAACCAGCAGATAAACCAGCCACCTTTGGCCGCAGCAGCCTGAACTCCCGGCTGTGGGCAGCCAGGTTAAAGCTGTGTGTCCACTTTGCACCAAGCAGTGACAAAGCCTCTCTGCACTGACTGCAGAGAGAGCCAGCCAGGGAGACCTGACTTCTGGGGTGAAAGCCAGGCTCTGCAGACAGCCCCAGATGTGCTCCTCTGCCCGCTCCCCAAGGGGCTCAGTCCAGCAGTATTTTCCGAACCCTGCCTCTGCCGGACTCTAAACGCAGTGGGAACCGCTTGAAAGCAGCAGGAGGTGGATTTCTGCCATCCCTCCTCCTCCTTTGACAGAACGGCCCCACGGAGAGAGCACTCACACCAGCCCACACCACCCGTATCCCCCTGACCTTGCTGTGACATTATCAAGGGGAAGAGGAGCGCTCTGATATTGTCTGGCCAGGGAAATGTAAAGGCAGCTCTGCTTCACGTACCTGATTTATAACAAGGGTCAGAATAATTTCCAAGCAGCTCCCGCATCAGGGAGCAAACTAATTCCTTTCCTCTCTCCTTGGCTGCGCAGCCCAGAGCCCAGCTGCACCTGAGGTTCCAGCTCACAGTCTATATTCTGCATCATAAAAGATACAAGAGAGAAATCTAAACTAGAGAAGTAATAACCTGTAAACTAATAAAGCAGCCCAGCACTTTGATAGCTAGGCGCTCCCAAGAGCTGGGATTATTAATGGATGTCCTGAAACACTGTGTGTCTAGTTTTCGAGAGAAGTAGGAAGCGTTTCTGATGCTCTGTGGATCTTACGCATTTGCTCTATCAAATCAGTTCAGATAAATAGAGAGTTTATTGTAAAAAGCAGCCTCCTTCCAGTCCACACGCAGAGGCACTGAAGCAGTTGAAAAAGAAGAGTAGTAAGAAACTGTTCAAATAAATAATAATAAAGGTATAAAGGTGCAATATTATGGGTAGTTTCTCTTGTCAAAGTAAGGGGCTGCCCAGTCATTGATTTTCTCTGGTAATTGAGATAGTGACATACAGGACTTATATTACTTCAGCAGTGAGTGCATGGGAGGAGAAGGGATCCTGAAATCCTGCGCAATCTCCAGCCGAGGATTTGATGGCTCTCAACTTTTGTCTGTCTCGATTCTTTATTTCCCTCAGAATGCAAAATGAGGTAGATTAATAATCTGTTATGTTGAAAGAGAGCTTATGAAGCTAAATGTAATAATGTTTGCAATGCGATTAGGGATCTTTGGAGGCAAACTGCTACAGACAACAGGAGTGGAAGTACAGACACACGTCCTTCTCAGCCAGAAAGTGCTGGGAAGCAGGTGGCAGGCAGGCAGACCCCTCGCAAAAGGTGCTGTTATTTGCCACGGGGTCTATTCTACATCTCCATCCCCTGCCTCAGTCATGCAGACAACAGGAGCCTTCTCCTTAGATCATTGTTTTTAATGTATTTGCTTTCAGCGATGAAGACTCAGCGCTCAGTTACCTCCTGCTGTCTGCTTCTGACTTTGCTCTGTTCCACACCGGCACCATGCACAGTGGTGATACCCAACTGATCGAAATTTAAATCTTTAACTCTTTTGTCTCAAACCAACGCAAAACGGTGAAGTACTGTGTTTCCATGTAAATCTCAACCGGAGTGGACTCTCTTTGTCCTCCTGTCATGTAAAAAATTAAACAGAGGCTAGCAAGGATGGCAGGAAGAATCCAGTCCTTCACGTTTCCTGAAGCAAAATTATTCTCCGGAGAAGACAGAATAGGAATAAACTTCTTTATGAGTCAGGAAGCTTTTCTGACAAGAGCTGCTACTATCTCCTTCAAACAGGCAAAGCCTCGAGTGATTGTGGTAAGCAAGAAAGTGGAATGTTTTTTCGCAGTGCTGGAAAACAGACTATTTGCCAGATGGCAAGGAGTGCCAAAAAGGTATCAAGCCTCCCTGTTCGAATTAGCCACAAGAACAACCTGCTGAATTAAAAGCTTTTCCATGGACCTCTGCTGCTCTCTAACGGTGCCTTAAAGGATTCTCAGCACAAAGCTTACACGCTCTT
>NW_010397406.1:39979-40403 GCF_000710305.1 Buceros rhinoceros silvestris
TCCTGCAGTCGAGTTTTCTTAAAACTTGTGATGCAAACCAAATCAGTATCAATGCAGTCCTTAAGAGATGTTGCCTGAATAGAGAACCCACAGCTCAGGTAGCCCGGGATATGCAGCGTGTGGTGGTCACGATGGCAAAGGAGAGCTAACACAGAGACACGGACCTTCGGCGCGTATTTTAGACACAGCAGCTGCAGAAGCCTGGAAGGGTGCAAACCTCAGAGAAATCCCAGTCTTCAGAGCTTTGTGTAACTTAGTACACAAAATTATTATTCATGAGTACTAGTATTTCAAAGAAAAAAATTAGCAGTGAAGTAACTGTATGCAATGAACAGAAACTAATGTTTGCACATATTGCTCATGGGACACAAACATTTTTTTATGCGCTCTCCACACAGAACAGCGCTCTCTCCCACCACAGCAC
>NW_010397407.1:0-9645 GCF_000710305.1 Buceros rhinoceros silvestris
TGAAGAGATATAGGAAGTATGTATTTTGATTGTGATTCTGGAAAAGAAAAAGATCATTAGAATTTATTTAATTGTTAATTTAAATGCCAATTTACACACTTTCAAAAAATAATTCACTCTGAATTATTAAAAAAATCCATTAAATAGCTATGGGAATTTTTCAAGTTTGTAATCAGATGTGCCTTTCAGTAGCTAATTTTCATTATGTTTTATTTTAGAAATCCTACCAGGTTCTGATTATTATGATTAAAATGGGAAAAGTGAATGTAAAATGAAAATGATGAAAAATGAAACAGAATGTTATGCATTTGACCCCCCCACCTGACCTATGGAGAAAACTAATGTTTAATGAAACCCCCCATTTTAGAAAAATAGCTGGAGCTTTTTGTTAGAAAAAGATTATGACAGATTGTCAAATAGCTGTATTAATAGGTTGAATTAAGACAATTGTGACATAAACTTCATGAAGCGAGCTAGGTGCTTGGTGACTGCCTTGGCAGGGAGAGTGCTAACATCCTAACGGGTGCGCTCAGGAAGCGCTGTGTAATTTGTAACACCTCAAGGATGCCCAGAGATTGCACTTACCAGGAACATAAACAGCAGCTGGAATGAAGTGCTGAGGGAGGTGGATGGGAGGAGGATTCCGTCATTCCCATGAGGTGAGCCGCCGGGATTCTGCGCTCATCGCAGAGGTATCTGTTGCTTTGCAGGACACCGCTGGGTACCATCGCAATTTAATACTTCCCAGAGTTCCCATTCCACACCTGCTGCTTGGCCAGGCTCTTGCCCATCTTCTTGTTTTCTTTTTCTTGTCTCTTTCCTCCACGCCTGTTTTTTGCTCCCTGGTTCTTTGACACCCTTGAAAATATAACGCTTGTTGCTCCAGTGTATCAAGCACTGAGCCACACCATGGTTCTTCCCTTTTATCTATTATTTAGCAGGGCAGGCTTCTGAAAGCAGTGATCACTGTTAGCCATAAAGACTGCTGGATGCCTCATCAGACAGCTCGGTTCAGACGCGTACCAGCTCAGGAACAGCTGGTGCACTGGTGGAACAGCAATTTCACAAGTAAAAGAGAGAAAAGCAGGTTGTTAAAGTGTAAATCCCATGAAGTCTGTCCTGCGTCTGTGCTCTGTGGCCCACAGAAGCTGTTTGCATGAGGGGCTCAAAGCTTTTTCTTTAAAAACTGTAAGGAGAAAGACAGAAAAACAGTTATTAACTAGAAAAACAGTTATTAACTCAGTATGTCATTATCTGAGTCAGCAGTGCAAGGTTATTTCTACGGTACGAGACAACTTTATCCAGATTTACCCGCTTCCTAAATCTTTAGGCAAAGGGGACAGTCAATAAAGAGCTCTGAGAAACTGCTGCTTGTGCTAGCTTAGGCTGAGAGGGGCACTTACAAAGCTGAGGTCTGAGGGGGAAGGTCAGAGCCCTACCTTGGGTGGAACACCGTGGCTCCTGTTCCCCTCTTAATCCCAGGAGCAATACCAAAATGTGGCTGTGGCTACCTCCCGAATTCCGAACCGCTAGCTCCATCACCTGCTGTCATGGATAATAACAGAGCTTGGAGGGGAGTTCTCCAACGCTTCGCCCTTCCCTGAGCTTTCCTCATCATGTACAGAGCTATAAAAAATTTAATCCAAGTAACAGCAACCAGTCGGGTGAAATGTCGCCTGTGAAAGGTCTCCGACTCCTCACCTTGCCAAGGTGCTCTTAGACTGTTATCTTTTCTCAATGTGAACGAGGCAGGACTCTACAGAGAATATAGAATTTCCCAAGCGGTCTCTTCACATCTAGCTTTATTTGAACACTAAAGTTGAGTAGAAGCCAGGTTGTTTTAACTATTTTTCCTTGGCTCCCTCCTCATACTTCCTTCTGTAACTCGGAGGCATGTCCAGCTTGGATATGGAGGGGAAAAAATGAATAAGAGCAGACCGGCAGACGACTGCATTGAGATTCTGCTTTGGCTTCTAGCATTTGTGGCTAATACTTAGAAATTAGTCAAGTTGGATTTTTACACTTCATGTGTGATTATGCTGGGCATAATTCTGCTGTCACTCATGAAAAAATAAATACTGAAACTAATGGAGTTATACGAAAATAAAATTGATGTAAATGAGAAGAGAATCAGCCCCCTACGGATATGAGATCAGATTATTACCATGCTTTTATTTACACTAAAATTCATTTATACCACTCTGACAGTCAAAAGAGGTTTAAAATTGGTGGAACAGTGATATCCACTCATTTTAAGATGCTTTCATGTTCCCGGAGCAGTGGTAAAGGCCTCAGTGCAAGTGTGAACAGACTTCCCTGCTGACAGACACAACCTGTGGTAAGGAAAGCGGGAAGATGCAGCGGGTCCTGGCACCACTGCAGCCCTCCGTGCCCTCGGGTGCATCACTTCCCGCTCGGCTGCTCCCTTTCTGCCTTAGACCAAGCGCCTGTACCAAAGGCACCGCTCAATGTCGTGTCAAACATCAGTAATTTAGCTGCTTGCTGCCACCTCCCAGTGATGTTGGCCGCTGTGGGAATTGCTGCTTGAGGGATGCTTACCTGGGTCATCTGCTTTCAGTCTTGCACTAGTAGAGGTGCAAAACTGTCTCTGGGAAGGCTAATTCGGGTTGATCACGTATCAGGTTGGTTACATATCTAATTTGTGTTTGCTAAGAAGTGCATGGCGGGAAGCAGAACATTTCCTTCTCACACTGAAAAGTCTCCGTTAAATGATTAGTTGATCCTGGAATGGGTCCAACTGGTATTGGATCAGACACAGTGAAATGTCTTCTCTCTTCTCAGGTGGGGAATGATGTGTTGTGCAAGTTTGTATCATCTGACTTGCATAGTTCACTGCAAGGGAGGAGGGATAGCATGTGCCTGGACTGACTCTAAAGCGCAAATCAAGGTACCAGACCAGCTTTTCTGCATCCATCAGGTGAAGACACCTGTCAGCTGTTGGCCAAGAAGGTTTGCTGCGTGTCCCGGTCTGCTCAGAGCCAGCAGAGGGCAAAGGCAGAGCAGGGGAGAGGCCCTTCTAGAGCACTAGGAATCTCAGGTGGAACGAGCAGCCGTTCCATGTTGTTCTTGTGGTTCTTCTTGGCAAGAAATATAATGAAATTTCTTTGAAAATCTCCAAAATCCTTCTTTGCTTTGATTTCGCGTGTAAAACTACATAGCTCTTGGTTAATGTGTATTGCTATGATGAGCCTTGAAATTTAATGGTAAAGTGAAATGTCGTATAAGGAACCTGTAAATCCCACCTTCTTTAAAGTGTCTGAATGAAGAGCTGGAACAGCTCCTCTTGCAGCCAGCAGAGATGACAGTCACAGTCTTTCCCAAACAGATGATTTCGCTGATGTTTTGTGTGCAGAGAACTGGAACCCCATCCCTGACTGAATGTGAGGTAAGGGGAAAGAAATGGTGTAGGATGTTCAGATGTTTCCTGTCTCCTTAGGGAGCCTTTCTAACCCCAGGAGATCGCTGGAGGAGACAACCAAGGGACACACGTCATGGGCTGGGAAATATGCTACGGCTCTGGGCGATTGCTTTGTACAGGCAGAGCGACTGTTTCTGTACTACTTCAGTAGTGTCTAATAAACACTAATTTTAAGCACTGCATGTCAAAATTTCTGAAGTATGAGATGGGTATAAAAAATCAAAACTGGTTAAATACATGCGAGTAAATAATTAGCATAATTAGTTGTAGTATTAGAAGGAACTCTTTCCACAGTACACAGAAACCAGCTTGTTTACACACCAAGTTCAGCATTAAGAGCTATGCTGTAATCTGTTATTTGGAAACAGAGTACTGCATCCCTCTGATTTTATAATCTGTTGACTCAAATCACAGAATGTCAAGTACGTTGCAAGATTATCCGTGTTTGCGTTTCAGATTTTATTTTTTAGGGAACGTAGCTTCTATTTAGTCTTAACTCCACTGATGATTTTCTCAGGTTTCTGCCATATGCTACGTATCATAGGTGAGTGTTTTTCTGTCTGAAAGTCTGACAACTCTGTATCCAGTTTGATAGTTCTTTTCCTCTCAGCATTGCTTTAGCACTGAATATCCACTGTGGTGGATATTTAAGCAACAGATTATGGCATCAAATAGTTGTTAAAATAGCAAATAACAAGGACAGACATTTTAAGACTCTATAATACGTTAAAAACACCAGTCAGTCAACAAAGGCATAAAGACTGATTTAGTGACTAATTAAACACAATTTGCTGAATGTTTATGTCTTCCCAGCTCAAGTGCAGTTTTATGCATCTGCCTCACTGTGGGCTTTGTGCACAGTTCACACATACTGATAAAACTGCTGAAAAAGGTGTATAGACAATATATTTAATGAAGAGTTTGAACAGTTTAAAGATTAAAAACAGAGGCAGAGTTGTAAACCCATATTCCAAACAGATGCAGATATGGTTTTGAGCATAAATTACACATTAGCTTGTTCACTAATGTGGTTTGTGCAAGGAGAGGCAACACATACTCCTGTGGAATGTTACTACTGATCAGCTCTTCTGAACCCCCATTCCTGTCCTCCCGAAGGTCAGCACCCTCCGTAGATTCAGAAACACAGAAAAAATAAGCAGTGAAATTTAAATCCCCTTAAAAACAGAGATTATTTCTGTGCCTGAAATCACACTTTATTGGATTAGAACTACAGTTGCAAATAGGAGCCTGATTGGAACAGTAATTGCAAGTTCCTTATTATTGGAAAGGCAGCCTTGTTTCTCTGGTGGTTTTCTCCAACATATTTTTCCTTTTTCTTTCTTATAAACATTCCTCTTCTCAATTCTCTCCAGTACTTGAACTGGGAGAAATCCCAAAGCAGTGAGGAAAGGAGTTTCCATGAGCAGGTGGGAATTTGTGTCCTTTATCTTCATGAACACTGTGACCCAGCAGCCAGCATTCATTCTGCCCATTCTCACAGTGCGATTTTTAACCAGTCCTGAACGGTTAACTCCTGTGAGTGAACATTTGTCTCATGGGAGCAGTCCTTCTGGCTGACATGGTCAAGCTATTTGCTTTACCTTTGCTTGGAAAGATTTATGGGCCCCACTGCTCAGAGGCTGCTGGGTGATGTTCAGCCTCTTCGTTCATGGCAATTTTTTCCTGATTAGAAAACTTAAAACAAATGGCAAAGTCTTGCACACAGTCTTTGTCTAATCACCTTCAACACGGCTCTCCCCTAATACTGTAAACGAAATGTAAGTAATAGTTCACACTCTTAAGGTTTTCAGGTCATACTCAGCATTGCAGCCTGCTTTCTGCAGATCAGAACTACCCCAGTGTAACCTGGAAATGGAGGAGGGGAAAAGCGAGAATGAGAAAGCAGAAATTGGTGTTCTTCGTTACTGCAGTCTCCTCTCTTCTGGGGAGATTTGGTGGGTGAGTGATGAGCTTGTTAACCACAAAATTCGATCTGGACCCAACTGACGTTTCATGTGAGTCAGAGCTGGAACCAGCAGCACAGTGGGACAATACATTTGCAATCAGCAAATATTTTCATGTGCACTGGCACGTCCTTTAATCAGCTGCTGTCCCAGCCTTTCCTGTTTACTTTTCTGTGAAGAAGGTTTGTTCTTGTGAGAAGGATTCTCTGAGCAGATTCCTCTGTTGGCAGGAAGGAGATGAAATAGCAGCTTCTGTCTGTGTTCAAACCTCAAGGACAACAACGGACAAGGACAAACGTTGTACCTCCTAGGCAAGCCCCCCTCCCTTACAAAGTGTCCAGTATCCAGGCTAGGACGAGGAACAATTCTGTGTGACTGGGACAGCCCAACATTTGCGGCAGCGGAGGAGTACAGAATCCCTTGTGAGGAGGATGTATGAGAACGTGTATCTCTTCAAGAGCTGCTCTGCTGCACTGTGTTGGCGTACCGTTTTTCAAAGCATTCAGTGAAGTAAAAACATTTTTGTGAATCAAATCAACTTCTGTGTAGTTCACAGAGAATAATAAATCTGTGTAATGTAATAAAACAACTGGTATTTAAATGAAAATAAAAAACTTGCCATCTCGAATTAAATAATATCCCACTTCCTATAAACTGTCACTGAGGGAAAAAATTTGTTTTCTGAGCTCCTCTAGTCCCACACTGCAAGAATTAGTCCCAGGAAGGTGTGGGACGTGGCTCCCACTGGGGCTTTGAGGTCCTGGCAAAAGCAGCAGGGCTTTTCCTTGGGGAACGGGGGCTCTGGAATATTTTGCGCTGGCCGTTTTCACAATACCACCTTCGAGCATCTCTAGTGTGGTTGGGCAGGGTGAAACCGTTCAAGCTCACATATTTTGATTTCACTGTGTTTCCTCCCTGTGACTCTCTCTTTGCAGTTCATTCTTCTGTTTGGCTTGTTAAGCTGCTGCTGTTCCTGAACCAGGACAGGCTGCACATTTCATTGATTGAGCTGCCTGCTTTTCCCTTTCAGTGACATCCTTCGTTTAAATGCGTATCTGTTTTGCTGAATCAGCTGTGTATTGAAATACACGCTGGAGGGTTCAACCACTCTTCTGTTTGAGCTGCATATTTGGTTTAATCCTCTTGTGCTTTTTTTGCTTGTTCAGCTGGCTACTACTTTAGCCAAGTAATTTCGGGGGATGGAGGGGTTGCACTGCCAATTTGATTTCTGACTGGGAAACATATTCTATAAAATGAGTTCCAGTCATTCACAGCTGCAATTGTATATTGTTGGAGTTAAATGCCTTTTAAAAGAAAAAAATACTTATTTTATTTACAGCTTTTGCAACCCAGTGTTGGGAATACCAGGAGAGTTCCCAGCTTGGAAGCTAAACATAAGTAATCAGGAGTGCAGTCTGAAGCCCAGCGTATGCGTGGGGTGGGGGGAGGGGTGGGCTGTCAGTCTAAAGAGAGGTTTAAGATCTGCTCATTCGCTCTCTTCAGCATCTGCGAAAGTTGGGAAGCCAAGCACACCGCCTAGCAGAGAGGGCACGGGTACAGGTTCAATGGCATTTCAAGCAGGCGGTATATTCCTATGGCAGTAGCTTCCCTCAGAAGCTGGGCTGGCAGATATCTCTATGTATTTCTGTATTTTTAGTGGATAGAGGTCCCAGACTTTAAGGAATGCTTTGCAGTGCAGACCCAGAAACACTAACTGCCCCGAATCCTAACCTGTTCTCACCACAGGAACCACTGTTTTCTCCAGCCACTTCCAGCTTTTGGCATCAAGCTCCTGTTTGAGACCCTTCAAAGGCTGCAGGAGATGCCTCTAGCTCAACAAAAATTAGCACATCTGTTGGGAGGGAGCAGGTCGAAGCACGCGAACTGGTCAGGGACAGCATGGATGTTGGGGAGAAAAATGAGCGCCATTCCCAGCAAAGATATGCTACCGCAGCTCAGTGCTGGTCTTGAAGCAGTGTCTTTCCACCTTTCTCATCCTCTTCTCTTTAGGTATAAGGCAATTCCTGAAGTCACCTGAAACCAGCAGTGGCTTCTCCCAATCTTTGATGCAGTTCATGCTCCACACACCCTCCAGGGACAGCCAGGGTTTCTGTAGGGAGCGTAGCTACGGGGAGCTGCTCACGGCACCTGAAGCTGCATCAAAGATACCATATGGACAGATGTAGCATCTCTATTCCTAAAACTACTTCAACGCTTACCTTGTCTTCAGATCCTCATCGCAGACTCAACTAGAAAGTGCCTGAAGCCACAGGATTAAGCGGGGAGCTGCCTGACTAGAACTAGAGTCAAGGGCAGAGCTGCCAAAGGGAAGAAACCACCTGCCAGGCTTCTCGACTGGAAAAGCCTCTGCTTCTCCTTCTCCTTCTTTGTCCTGGCAGCTCCCTGCAGCCAGAGGAGAGCTGGCGTGCCTGGGCAGAGGGCACAGGTGGCAAACCCAGCCTGCAGATGGGCGTTCTGGTAAGGGGCTGCGTGTGTTCTGTGAGCTGGTCACAGCTGACCTGTACGTGGCTGTGGCATCTGGGTGGTCCCAGCAGTGCTCCCTCATGGCAGGACCAGGAGCTCACGAGCGCTTTTAACCTGCCTGGTAGAGCCGTTTCACTTTCTGGCGTGCGGATACATTAAACATTGGCAGCACACTTCTCACCAACGCAGTGAAATAACCCCCAACGCTTCTGCTCCCTCTTAAGTCAGGAGGAAAGGTGTGTGTAACCTGTGTCCCTGGGTAGTCACACGCTGTGCTAGCAGGTGGTGGTCGTGTAGTTCAGTTCTTTTCTATTCCGTGGTTTCTTTTTTATTTTGAACGCAGTTTGGGTCTGTATGCGTGCCAAGAACTCTCTAAGACTTCTCTTATCCTCTTACGATTTCTGATTCTCTCTTCTTGTTATTATGGTGGTGTTTCTGCCAAATCATTTACTTGTGGTATTTTGAAAATGGGCATAAGAGAGAAATGTTATCAGCAAATCTCGTGCTTTCTCAGTAGCACTAAGCAATCTGGTTACCTGTAAAAAAACTCCTGGGAGGTTCCTACGGAAAGCTTTTTGGAGACTCCTTGTCCAGTGCTAAACAGACTGCGGCGCAGACTGAGGACTGCGATGGCAGTCCAGTGGAATTTATTTCAGTGTCTGCACCTGCCTCTTCTGTTCCAGGTCTGGGAAATCATGACTAGAAGTTCTCTTTGTCTAGGCTCAGCAGAAGGCTGTCATTTAATAGGGAAATTAAATGAAACCGAAAACAGACTAAAAAAATCAACTTTTGGAGAAAATGGCAAAATTGCAGTGAGGTCCAGCAAGAGACAGACATCCCGTGCTGCTGAGCAGAATGTGCATAAGTGACTGATGTTTATGGTGTCCCTGCTTCAGGACCCAGCTCTCAAGGCCCTCACCGTAAAAGGGAATATCCTTTGTAGTTCCTTTCAAAAATGTGACATCTTTGATAGCTGCTTTTCTGTTCACTAGTTACGTTTTACATTATTTGGATAATTCCATGTTTTAAAACCATCCTCACCAGGTTCCTGGGGTAGTCCTGGAGCAGGATCCAGCTCCCTGTGCTGAGAACATAAGGGCTGCGGAGGAAGAATTGCGTGTCGGCTGCCCCGATGCGGAACGTGTCCCTGAAAGCGGTTTTGCCTGTTGTGAGCAGCCTGTGGAGATTAGCGCAGCCTGAACTGCTGCAATCAGCCCTCCAGAGACCTCTGCTCCCTTGAGCTGAGCTGTAGCCAGCATCTGGCCCCCCCGTGACCTTGGTTTGCTGAAATGACTTTGGAGCCAAGGGCTTTTTAATTTTCTCTCTCTCTCCCCCTTCGCTCCCCCCCCCCCCCCCCTTTTTTTTTTCTTTCCTTTTCTTTATTCCCCAACGTTTTCAGAGTGCTTAATGCTGCTGTGGATTAGAGTCTCTGCTGTAAAGGAGAGGGGCTCAGACACATCTGGCCCCCCCGTGACCTTGGTTTGCTGAAATGACTTTGGAGCCAAGGGCTTTTTAATTTTCTCTCTCTCTCCCCCTTCGCTCCCCCCCCCCCCCCCCTTTTTTTTTTCTTTCCTTTTCTTTATTCCCCAACGTTTTCAGAGTGCTTAATGCTGCTGTGGATTAGAGTCTCTGCTGTAAAGGAGAGGGGCTCAGACAGCATCAGCGTTGCCAATTCCTCCGTGAGCAGCTCTGTACACGCTGCCTTGTGGGAGCCAGCCTGGAGCTGAGCAACTCTGCCATCAGCCGGGCCCGCTCCGC
>NW_010397407.1:9822-13461 GCF_000710305.1 Buceros rhinoceros silvestris
AGCGCTGCCTCGCCACAGGCAGCGTGCTGCAGAGATTGTGAGAATTTGCAGCTATCCTAGAAAGTTTCCCTGTGAGAAACTGCCTATTGACTGCTGGAAGTTTTTAGATCAAAACTGTACGGAAAAAAAAATCTGAAGGGAAAAGCTGTTATTACAGTTCATGAGCTGATATTTTCTTGGAAGCCAAGAGAAACAAAGAAATGCAAAAGGAAAAAAGTACCCTAGGAAGTTTGGGCTGGCCTTGGCAAATACGTTTAAATATTTACAGGAGACATCTGCAAATCACCTACTGCTTGGATCTACAGTCCTCCTAGGACAGGAATTGAAACAGGGGTTGGATGAGCAAGGTCACTGAACACGTATGAGTTTATTCCTGGGGCCAAGCCAGCTAGCTAGGGAAAAAAGTAAAACTGAACCAAAACTGCCCATAAAGCTTAAACTAAACCTGAAGCGATCCTTTAGATTCCCTCCTCTGAGAGAGGAGGTGCCCTCACTTCAAAGTCCTGTTGTCTGTACTCACTCTCCACCCCAAAAGTGTGCAGAAAAGACAAAGCTGTCCTGCCCAGAAGGTTCCCCAGGACATTGTGGTGGCCAGGAGGTGTACCTGTAGCAGAACAGAGGCTCACAGTCCAGCACATACATCTGGAGAGTCTATGCAGTTATAAAT
The DNA here is from genome assembly GCF_000710305.1 of Buceros rhinoceros silvestris. Lineage (NCBI taxonomy): Eukaryota > Metazoa > Chordata > Aves > Bucerotiformes > Bucerotidae > Buceros > Buceros rhinoceros. The sequence continues at coordinate 10,490 of NW_010397407.1, forward strand.
ATTTATGTAAAAAAAGATAAAAATCAGCTAACTAACCGGAAAATTCATGGTCTTCACATATAACTAACAGGAAAATTCATGGTTTTCACTTATTTAATAGATGGTTTCTTTCACAGCTCATTTCTATGGAGAAACCAGGGCTCCAGTGGACTGGGTGTCATCCTCACGGCTTGGCTTCGCAAACGAAGATCTGGGAAGGGCTTTTCCCACGCTCACTGCAAGCGATGAGTGCACCCTTCGGGCCTGCGCGGTGGGTTTTTTAGGTGAGGGGCAGCGTGCGCAGAACCGGCTCCACCCTTTACACCTGAGGTTCATCTGCCAGGGCCTAGCGAGCTTGGACGGTGACAGCAAAGTCTTCGGGTCGTAGGTTTGGTTAGAGTGTCCTTCTCTTAGATGGAGCCTTACAGGGCTAAACGAGCTCCATCTGCCCGGGTCTGGAGTCAGAGTTGTCCTTCTCCTAGGATGGTGCCCGAAGGCTAGTGAGCCCATCCTGCCCATGGACACACTGTGTCTGACCCTTCAGCTGAGACCTGTCTGGCCTGGGAGACCCCACCGGAGGCACATGCCACCGCTAGCACAGCTCTCAACCTCACAAGGGCACGCAAGCTCCTTCCCCACAGCAAGGGGGTGCCCGTGAAAGAGTCGCTGCTCTACCGCCGGACATCACAGACCCGGGCACGGGGCGGCCGGGGCCTGCCAAGAACGGGAGTCCTGGAGGATAGAACTGGGTATAATGTAGCTATAAAACCTCACTGCCTTTCCACAGTGCTCCATGTTACCTGCACATGCTCCGGTTCGTAGGAGTTACAAAGGGCAAAGACTTGAGCCACAGGACTCCGGCTCTGCTGCAGGGTTTCCAGGGAGCGCAGTGGCAGTTTGTCTCCCTTGTGCTGCCGCGTGCCACAGCTGTACATCGAGCCGGTGCCGGCACACGGATCACAGCAGTGCTTAACTCCTGCTATTTGAGTCCAAATGCCCAAACAGCCAAGGGGATTAGGGACAAAATAGCACAGAGGCAGGCAAATCACCTGTCCCACGCACCGTCTGTGCGCTGTGATGGGGTTTTGCCACTCGGCTGAGTTACCTGGGCAAAGCTGAGGTCTGACTCCCCTGCAGCACGGTGGGATGGCATGAGAACAAAACCATGCGAGCATGGAGCAGAGGAAGGTCTCCTGCAGCCGTGCTGCCCAGGCCCTCCTCCTGCGGTAGTGTGTGAGACGAGCTTGGAGGTGACCTTGTTTTCTTGCTCTGCTCAAACCTCGAGGGCAGCACTGAAAGCCACTGTCATCAGGTGGTCACTTGTCAAGCAGCAGAGCTCACCTCTGCAGTGGGCTAGGAGTAAACTCCTGCATTTTTCTGTGCTTTCCCTCCCCTGTGCCCCTCTTTTGGAAATGCCTTACTTGAGCTGTGACTCTTCAATAACACAAGGATAAAGATTTAAGGCTCTATGTCACCAGGAATGTCCCTGACCACCATCAGGTTTTCCTTCCACAACGGAGTGGCCTGAAGCTGCCTGTTTGGGATTAGAGAGAAAGGTTTATGATTTAGCCTGATCATGGCAAACTCAAAGACAAGATGGGAAAAACAAACAGTGATTCCCCTAAACAGTCACCTTACACCAGAGACCTAACAGCTGAATGACCACGACGGCTCAGCTGGGTGCTCCTGTGCTCCAGCAGCCCTCAGCTGCTGCTGCTGCTAACCATGTTGCTGATGTTTCTCGCCATCCTTTGCACATCGGTGGTGGCAGTGTCAGGCTTACACGCAGACAGGAGTGCAAGGCATGTGTACATAATTCAGGATCCGTTTTTCATTCTTAGTTAGGCAAGATGTTACTCTGAAGATGGGATGTGGTTTTTTTTTTTTTGTTCTTACAAAGGAGTAAGTGCTTCAGTGTTTTACACCCATGTGTTTGTTAAAAAATCATTATATTGTCCCAACGTGGAAGAAATGGCCCAATTTTCCCTCTCTCATTATCATACATCTGACCTGAAATGAATCTCATAACTACATAGTTCGCTGTTAGTTCTCATGGTTATCCAAGATTTGTTGCTTGGTTTTTGTGTCCAAACATTGGAAAGTTTAATCAGCCCAAGCTCTGCTTTCTGCTCTGTTGACTTCTTTCAAGGTACGTGGCAGCTAATGAAGCGAAGCAAGCCTATTTTCAGAATATCAAAACTGATAAATGGGGGTTAGCACCTCTGCTTCAGGATTCTCTGTCAGAAAAAGGCTGAGATCTGCTCCTCTGGGAAAATAGTACCTTACTGACCCAGAGTGAGCCGGTAAGTTCAGCTAACAAAATGAGAAGGACCAAGCAATTTGACTGGTATGCACCATTTCTTTTCCTCTACAAGACTAAATACACAAACTGTCTAAAAGCTTGAAACTGGTCCTTATTTCACCTCTAAATCCCTTCTTCAGGTGTCTTCAGACCATTGGAGCCCACCTGAGAATCCAAAGAGCCCCGAGGAGGTGTTTGGTGGCAGACCCTTGCTAGGAGCACCCTAGAACGAGGAGAAGGTGGTGAGTTTCTGAACAGGTGACTTGTATCATATAAATGTATCGTTGCAGAGATGGCAAGAATAAACTGGGAAGCATCCAGAATGGAAATGAGCTTATTTCCTACTGATGTTAATCCTTCATGAAGTATGCATGATAATTAACATTAATCGACATGGAAATTCTTAGAAAATCATCTTCTACATCTCCGAGGTGAAAAGGTCTCAGTTGTGGCACTGAATACTAACAGTATCGTGTTGGATTTACCAGCGATCATCGAGTTTTACATCAAAGGTCAGGAATAAATCTTGAGTTTGTAAGCTGTGAGAAAGAAATGTATAAACACTTTAATTTATTGCCCTGTCACTGTTAATTCATTCGGAATTCCTGTGATAGCCTTGCTGTTAATGAATGCATTTGATAATAATGTGAATGTCGTTTAGATTTCTGCTCTAATCTCCTTCAGTGGTTCA
>NW_010397407.1:13544-29232 GCF_000710305.1 Buceros rhinoceros silvestris
GCAGTCAAAGCAAGTTAGATGCTTTGCCATTTAAAATTTCGATGAATTTAAGAAGGAAAAGAAATCATATTTTATTTCAAAGAAGCACATAACAAATATATATCCCATTTACCTGCCCCGAATGGAGACCCGTCCTGTAACAGAAGAATTAGTGCTGAACGCACAATGATAGGGGTCCGGAAGCAACTGAAGCCGAGGGAAAAGCTCCCCTTGTCTTTCAGAGGCAACAGGTCAGGCTCTGGTCATAACGCTCAGATCAGCTGGTGTTTGTTAAATATAGTTAATAAATAAATTCCAAAATTCACGTCTGTATTTTTGTGTATGAACAAGAGTTGAGTCACGAATAGGAAAAAATGCTCCTGGATACCGGTTTCAAATCCTGAATAGACAAGAAAAGGAGCCAGCAAAGGAACCACAACCTCTGTGCAGAGGAGAAATCTGTGCCTGTACGGAGCCTTGCTTATAAAAATCTCCTGAACATAAGTTAACCTTGATTTTTCAACAGGCAGGTGGTGCATGTACGTTTTGCTGACTCTTTGCATTAAGGTGATTTTCCCACACTTTTTAAAATTAAACACAAATACTTTGTAATCCTTTCATACATATTTTTAGCCTATGCTCTGCAGATCATGCGACGTTGTCTCAAAACCTGGGGTTTTTTCAAAGTCGAAGTCAGCAGAAGCCTTACCGTTGGTTCCAAAGGCTCCGTGACCAGGATTATAACCCATGCATTATTTCGGTAATCTACTCATAAGCAAAAAAGATGGATAAACAGCAAATACCTTCCTTGTTCTGAAATACTGATGTGGAGCAGGAGGCCCCGGACTCTGAGGCGCAGAAGATCGCGCAACACCATGTTACCAGGCAGCTGCTGCTAGTTCGTGCAAGGCATCGTAAAAGAGTGCCTGGAAAATGCTTATACACCATCGTGATCCTTACTGCTTGATTATTATGCAATTTAAAGAACTGTGCATTGGACAGTTCTATTGATATGAATTTCCACATCTTTTGACGATAAAAAATCCCGCTCCATTAATGCTTTTAATCCAGCTCAAGAGAACTGAGCAGGAGAAGGAAAATAAATGACTATAAATACACTTCAGAAACCTCTACCGTGACCTGAACCACCTTGCCTATAAATCATGATCTAGCAGTTTCAGAACCCCGTACAGTGTTGCATGCACAGGCGGATGCAAGCTCGTGCCCCTGTCCTTTGGAAGCTCCCTGAACCCCCGGGAGCCCAGGCCGGCCTGGGGACAGGAGGGTGGCCCGTCCTCCTCTCCACGGCCCTCACAGGTCCCTTCCACAGCTGCCTGGTTCTGTAATCTCTTCGTCACAGTCGTCGTGAATCGATTAGATTGGTAAAGTGCTGCAGCGACAAAAGGAGACTCTGGCCAGCCTGATTGCTGGTGTTACCGGGGGGTCTGCTACCCGCTTGCACCCTCAGAAGTGGGACCGTGTTTTCAAGGGGAGAGGGAGGGACAGAAAACTGAAATTGTTTTTTTCAGACTCTTCCAGTGTGTTCTGCTGAAAAGGTCACTAGTTTACCACGCAGTAATGTGTTCCATAGATTAATTTTATGCTTCGATTAGGAAAATCCAAATGTTTCCTTGAACCCTTTTACAATTTCTTGCCTCTTAATTAAGATGAAAAAGTACCTAAATAATTACATTATGAAGTAACTTACTATTTTACAGTTTCCAGTTTATATCTGTAACTTGGTGTCATAGCAAGTCGAATACATTCGTGACGCTCTGAATGCCTTTGGAGCCTTTAGCGAGTGTTAGATATTCAAATAGAAACTAATATTTACAGCATACTTATTTAGAAGCTTATGAAATATCAGGCTTGTGTTTAGTGCAGACGTGACTCATTGTGAAGGAGTCTTCTGGCTTCCTTTGTTACTACATGAAGAATTCATTTTGGCACCTCCCTTCAGGGCTGGTTTCTTTTAAGCAGTGATTGCATTAATAATATCATCTCACGGTGTAGCTGATTGATTGAATCCTTTTCCTGTTGGGGAAGAATTAGAGCCCAATTTAATTTGCCACTGACCCATAGCCAGCAAAGCCATGGAGTAAAATACATTATTTTCTCTCAGCTTTTCTGTACAGCTACATTAATTTTTTTATTTCATGCTACTGAGGTAATTAAATGCCCCTAAATGAGGAAAGACTTCATATAAATGTCACTTTAACACCAGAGATTGTGCCTGTTCCCAGGGAACAGTGTTACTTAACTAAAAAAACCCCGATTTTTTTTTTAAAGCGAATACATTTTGAGGCCCAAATTCTTGTTTTATTATTATTATTACTTTGCTCACATGCAAATACTGGTTTTCTAGCTGAAGAATAAAAGGACACCTTGATTTCTGCAAGTGTATATACTGTATTTTTTGCATGGTTCAGCTTGCTGATTCCTTAGATCTATTTGCTTTAGGATTAGCAAGATATCAAACACGTTTGGGTTCTGAAAGATTGTTGTTGGTGCTGCTCTTTGAAGTGCTGGGAAAAAGCGAGCTTAGCTTCAGCTTTATAGCGAAGGTCTGTGTACCACAGCTTAGAAAAACACAAACAAATGTGGCTCGGAGTCACCTATGTATTATCTAAGAAGAGGATAATTTCTCCCAAGAGGTTTTTTTCAAGGAAACCTGCTGTGGCTGACAGTCAGCGAGCAGTGCCGTCGGATGGCAGCCAGTTCTCCACAGAAATTTGATGTACGTCAATGATCCGATGCCTGCTGAAGATGCAAAGGAATTTGGCTGTGCATTACAATGACAGCCACAAAAATGTTGTCCAGGTCATTACTGCTCAGCGGCAGGAGCAGAGGATTAGTAGGGGCTGCTTCCTCGCTAAATGACCGGCCACGGCCGTAGGAAACATGGGTGCACCGCTCCTGTGGGAACCTCGGCGTGCACACTTTCCTGTCCACATCCCAGAAACAATTAGCCTTACAGAGACTCTCTGCCTTCTGCTCGTTTTCCCTTGGTTCACGGAGAGCGGGAGCTTGTCCACCAGGTGAAACACGAAGCCTGGGGAGGGCAGCAGCGCAGTGTGGATGCAGACCCATGTCTTCAGCTCTTGACAGCTCTGCAGCCAGTCGTCCTGCCAAGGTTTCGGAGAGGTAGGTAACACATTTGCATCCACCACAAACCTCTTTCTAGTCCCTAATTCTTAAATGTTCATTTAAATCTGAAATTTCTGAAGATTCTTTGCATTTCTTCAGTCTGATGATTGTAGCTTTCCCTTTTAATTGATACATGTGCCCAGTCCTTTCTGAAGCTTGTTGAATTTCTGGGCTCAGTGTCTCCCTGTGATAATGAGTCCTACAGCCTACTTATGCAACAAGAAATATATTCTTTTGGTCACTTAAGGGGCTTTTTTTTTTGTCATTTTAATAATATTTAATGTTGCATAATGAGTCATCTAAACCACAACAAGACTGTGGTCATACCCCACCTCAGATGGAAGGTACCTCTGCAGCTGGAATCTGTGGCAGATGCTGATCTCGCTGAGCTGTCTTTGAGGACCTGTCTGCACTGAGAAGGGAGACAAGAGAGGAAGAAAAAGAGCTGGAGCATATTTAGAAGCAAGAATTCCATTGGAGAAGAGCCCCAGGATGGTCCTGAGGCAGGAGAGAGCCTCAGAGGGCACTGCCTTACCCTGCCCACCGAGGAGCAAGCTCCTCTCCCAAGGAAACCCTTGAAATGAGTAGACAGTGAGGGCTCTGACAGCCCCCCATACTTGAACCCGTGCAGTTTCCCACAAGACTGTTCAGAAACAAGAAGAGTCACCTATGAATGTTAGGCTTAAAAAAGCAGCAGCTCTGATGAGTATTTTTGGCATGAACTGAAGAATCCTTTTGTTCCAGCTACAGCCCACATGCTGATTCAGCTCAGCAGCTCCTTTTCTGTTCTTTTCCTTTCCCTGCGCTTTCTCAAACACCTCTGCTAGATATTGCTGTTTTCTGCCAGCCTGCTTCAGTTATGTTTGCAGCGATGGTTCATAAAAATATTGGCACATGCTCTCAACGGTGGCAGTAGTCTGTAGGAGCATGCTATCAGTCAGGATGTGACTGTGCTCTTCTGTTATGATTTTGCTATATTTATTTGATCTCATCTACAGTAAAGCCATTTAATACTGCTGAAGTGATAGAAAGGCGTCATGCGGTAAAGAGTAATCAGGCTTTTCAACATGAAATGATTTGAATAAATTGGCTTTGTAGAGTCTATCCAGAGGTAAATTCTGCTCTAATTTACCACCAAGTAACTGTCCAGACTGCTCAGCCTTAGCAGGTGAGGTTTTCCTGGGGCAGAGCAGGGGGTGTCATCCCCTACAAACTGCATCCATGTGTGACTTGCTGACCTGGGCTCCAGACAAAAGGTGATTTTAAGTGGAAATGGATCCTGTCTAAGTTCTATTTCTTTCCTGCCTGACACAACGTACTAAGTGGTGTCTGAAACTATAGATTATTCATACTGAATATACAGTATTTCAAATAAAGACAGAATCACAGCTTACTGCACGCTAATGTGTCTACTATGTCGAGTGGCTATTTGTATCTAGAGAAATGAAACAAAACAAAGCAAAAACCTCCAGATTTTTAAAAAATGTAAGCAACAGAATAAAAACTATAGTCTGGACATGCTGAAAAAAGAGGGGAAAGATCTTGACCAGAATTTAAATCTCCTCCCAAATGCTCAGAATTTCCCTGCAACAATCTTGTTTTCATTCTCAGGAGTTATTTATTTGAATAGTGCACAAGAAGAAATTGCATCTGCAGTGGCTGAGCTCTGTATAAGAACCAGAGGGGGAAAAGTATCTAATTAGCGAGTCACAGAACACTGAAAGGATGAGGTAAGCTATTTTCCCTGTGAAGGTTGTGCACCGCCCAGCAAAGCTGATGCTTCCCCCGTAGAGGTGTCCTCAACTGCTGTGTGCAGCGGCATTCACAGAAAATAAGGTTGGTTCATACAGTTTATCCAGGATGTATTTTTCATCCAACATCCCAGAAAGGAATTTCTTCTAGTGCTGATTTACCTCACCTGGGCTGGAGACATGAGAGAGCTGTTTCCTTCGTGGCAGGTGACATCAAAGGAGCTGCAGGGACAGTCTCTGCATTTCAAGCCCCAACGGATAACAATGTCATGTGTTTATTTGATTTCATCATGCGAAACCAAAATCATCTGGCAGAAGAAAACTTCAAGCAGATCAATCTGTGTGTACATTTTATTTTTGACCCTTTTTTTGACCCTGAGCCTGGCAAATGATTTCTGAGTGACCCAAAACAGAACTTCTCTTCCTCTGTCTGCAGGTTTATGACATTCCTTTACGAGTATTTTTAGTTTCAGTAGCAGTAAATGTATATATACAGCTGTGATGCTTTTATTTCTTGTGTTATTGTTTCTCAAACGGAGTATTTTATATGATGAATAATGAGCCGTGTTCTGGGTCTTGCAAGGCTTGTGGCCATGTGCTCTCAGCCCCAACCATAATGACAGAGCATTTCCACCGAATCCTCCTCTCACCCTTTCACTCAAAAATTTCTGCAAAAACTGACAATAATTCATCCTGACATTTCATTGCCAGTGGCCATGCAGCTGCACAGTGTCTCTTCCGTAAGGAGGTAAGTGCTGGGTAATTTCAGGACCGTCACCTCTAAAAGCTTAGGGGATGCTGGTAGAAAGTGAAGAAAAAAAAAGAAAAAATCCTAAAACCTCCAGTGAAAAGTCAGTAAGTTAGTTTGTAAGTGTGTCTGGGAAAGTGTCAATACATTTCCACCGGTGGTATTCGCATGGCCCCACTTTGGTCACATCCCTTAGCTCGCCAGGCGGAAGGGCTGGTCTCCACAGGCTTCGCAGAAAGCCGCTGAGGAGAGGGGAGGAGCCAGAAATAGTGGGTCCCAGTCCTGGGGACACCCCTTCTGAGGGGACTTGTCTTTTCTAATTAAATATACCAGACCTGGAAGGACACTTATGACCCCATAAGCTACGTGAATCCCTGTAAAGTCAAAGCTGAGTACGCTTGGCAGCTATGTGTTAACACTCAGTTAGTGGATTTTTATTATTTTTATTTCCCAGATAATTTTTTTCTTCTTAAAAATTTTGTAAGGAACTTGAAATCCAGAAGCTTTCAACCAGCTGTATTTCTTATCTGATGTCCTTTCACAATACCACTGTGCTGTTGTCAGAAATGTATAATCGCGTCTTGAGGAGAAAAAACCAGAAACCATATTGCCAGATTCTGTTGATTCTGTGTGACCATATTAAAGTGTTAGAAATCACTTTGGTACACTGATGATTGGTTTTCCTCCCTGAAGAGCTGGAGGAAGGATAAAGTGAACACAGAATTGGCTATTTTCTCCTTCTGTTGTTTATAATGGTGACTGACCTTTCTTTGGAATGAGAGATCTAAACACGGCGCTCGTTGCGGCTGCCAGCAGTGGCGGTGTTTGAGCGCAGGCTCTAACCCAGTCGGTTACCCAGATGTAGGAGTGCGCTATTTCTGTGCAACAGGAAGACGGATTACATGCAGAGTGGCGTTCAAGGCAGAGAGTAATGCAGAGGCATCACCGCTGTTTCTTTAAGGTAATTTTAAGTAAACGACCTTAAACTGCTCACACACTTGAAAATGGATTTCTCTTCTGCTTGGGTAGTGCTTATTATTTGCGAGCAAACACAAATGAGTCTGATTCTGAATTTTCATGTCTTTTTTCTGTTTTCTGTCAAGCTAGCAATGCTTCAAAACAAGTCAATAGTTCCAGCTGTTTTCAGGAGGGAGATGCAAGTGGCCTGCCGTGAAGCGGTGCTGGGCATGTCAGTGCTGCCAGGCCTGCAGGAGGCACTGGCGTAGGGTCGTAGGGTGCCCAAGCTGCCGGGTTGCTGGGCACCACAGCTCCCTTCCCTGGATCACAGAGGCAGGGGTGACACAAGGCGTGGGCATGACCCCAGGCTGTGTTTGTTCTCCTGACTAGAGCTGCAGTAGCGACTGTACCTGGCGGGGATCCCAAAATGCGTCAAACCTATGATTTTCCCCTTTTCTCCTCCTTACCTCTCCTTTTCACTGCTCTTTTATCTCCTTTCTTCCATCCCAATTTCCTTCCCAATGACCCCAGATTACATTTTCCCCATTAGTCCCCATCCTGCTACATCCGTACCCAAATCTTCTCTATTTCCAACACTGTGCCCTAGCCAAGCTCAGCCTTGTGCAGCACTGCTGATATGGACAGCTTGCTGCCGTGTCCTTGCGAGGTCACAGGGGCCAGGCAGTCCCCAGCGCTCCCCTCAACCGTCTGCATGCTTCAGCCATCTCTCACACAGCTTCCCCTAAACCACCCATGAAGTCCAGACATCACTCACTGCCCTCTCTGGGCCTTTCATTACTCCTCACACTTCTCTTTTGCGGTGGGTGAGTTATCCCATCGCATGCAGTTGTTTCTCACACCCTGCCTGGGCCACCAAGCCAGGCCAGCCACAGCCTCCATGACTGCCTGCCACCATGGCATGACTACCTGCCCCTTAGCAGAGGGACGGAGGCTCTGCTAAGACAGAGAGCCGTGGCATTTGGATGGTACATAGTTCCACCTGGTCCAGACCAGAAGACCAGACAGTGCCTCTGACCATGACCTGCATCCTCAAGGTGCAAGGACGTGCCGAGAAATCCCAGCGTGGTGGGATCTGTGCTGGCAGAAAGAGGCACTTCTGCAAATTGACAAATTTACTTTTCTTCCATGTGTGACAGTTACCTGTCTAGGAAGTGAGGGGGGACGAGGAGAAAGACCAGACCATGGGGACATCCCAGCGTCCGGCCCTCAGCACACTGGGGTAAGAGCAAGAGCATCAGCCACCGCCCAAGGGCCTGGGTGCCCAGTGGCTGCCCCTGGCAGAGCGCTGCCCTGGCTCCCCTCCTGCTCACCTGGCTGAGACAGCTCACCTCAGGGGCTGGCAAATGGCTTGGCAGCTGTGGGTGCTGATGAGCTGGCGGCGCACAAAGGAGCAGCGGGAGCGCGCTGGAAAGCCGTCACAGGCTGACAGCAAGCTGTGCAGCCGTCAAAGCTGAGTGATGCACTGGCCATTAGATTATTCCTTTAAATCCTGAACTTGGACAGTCAATGATAAGAGCATCACCACCGTTTGGCAACAACTCAGAAAGGCACTTAAGCCTAGCTCAGTGATAAGCATAGCGACAATCATGCTTCTCCCCAGGAAAGTGCATTCAGAAGCACATTGCCAGGGCTAGGACTTAGAGGTCCAACAGACAGCGATGGTCCTGGGCAGGATCATAAAAAGATCCTCTGAATGGATTCTTCTCAGTTTTGGGTTTTCAGGTAAAACTATGATCAAAAAAACCCAATCATCATCTGTAGAAAAATGAATTATACATCCAGGAGCAGGGGAGTAAATATATTCTGATAAATTTGGGGACTCCAATTTCTTTCCTTAAAAAAAAAAAAAAAGAAGGGGGGGGGGGGTTAGAGGGCAAGACAAGTGAACTAGCTACCCAGGTGAGGAAGTATTCAGTGAATAGGTTCAGTGGAAATAATAGTCATTCACACTTTTGAAAATGGCTCAGTGTTCCATTTATGTATTTTCAAAGTGAATTATTTCAATTCATCAAATTAATAAGCATAAAATATCTTGACATTTACCAAAATATTAATAAGATGGTTAAAAAGCACTAAATACTGTGAAAATGGACTAAAATATTCCATTCAGGTTGAATGAAAACATTAGGTAAGTCAGGAACTCTTAGAAACATGTATGGCCCACTGAAACAAAAGCCATTATTTGCACGATTTCAGTGAAGATACCATCAAGTAAAATTAATATCACATGTGCCAAGCTGTATGTTTTTTACTTTCCTGCAGCATATTGAAATTGCTAAGTCAATGGATGGGGTATAAGGACCTTAAAGAAACTGGAAGATTACATCTACGTCCCTTTCCTGCTTGAGGGCTTTACTATAACCATTTCACGGGGTTTTCAGCCCCGTCTGGGGAACCTCGGCTCTGCCAGCAGTAACTGGTCACAGCTGCAGGAGCCGGGCTGCTCCGAGCAGTCCGGCAGCAGCGGGTGTCAGTGCACGGGAAGGAGCTGTACTGAAGGGGCACGGGGCAGAGCACAGCGTGGAGCCCCCAGCCATGTCCCCGTCACCATCCGTTGTGATCGGGGGAATGTAAAGATGGTGGGGTTTTTTAGAAGCCCAGGGATGCTGTCAAACCTTCTGGAGGAACGTTTTGGGTAATGAGCAGAGGTCTGGCTTGAGGGGTGCTTCCAGCTGCAGGCAGGTGAGAACAGCAAAGTCAGGGCTGAATCCGAACGCGATCCCGGGTTCGCCTGCTCCTTGCCTCTCTGTCTGTAATAAGGTTTTTACACAAACCAGCAGAGACAGAGACTTGTATTGCCAAAAAAACCAGGTAAGATTTTCTTCCTTTACTTTTGAGAAAGGTGGTGGCTGTGCATCCCCAAAGCTATTTCTTCTGGAAGAACAGTTCTGCCAACTGAAGTACCTGCTTGGGGTGATCTGCTGCATACCTGTAACGAATAGGGCTTGAGGACAAACGTATCTGATCGCGTATGTTCTTAGCATGTGGTTAGCCATAAGCTCAGCAATGACTCGAACCCTAAAAACCTCTCTTTCATGAGAAAGAAATCATGACATCGCTTTTATGACTGCATCCAAGTCCCTAGCATGTCGTCCTCCACTCACAACACCCTTACAAAGCTACTTATGTTATAATGCTGCGTTGCTGCCGTTCTCCGCCACACAAAGCAGGGTGCTGAGGGGGGGTGGCTCTGAAGGGGACCTTTGGCAATGACTGTCGCTCCTCAGTGGTATTCTTGCTACTCAGCACAAAGCCTTAATGCGTTTGCAGTCCGTCAAGGGCTACCCATCATTCCTCCTGTCTCCTCCTGCATGTTTGAACTCTTCTATATTGTGTTTGTGTCAATTAAATTCAGCAAATTGTGTTCCAGCAACATGAAGGTTTTGACACAAAGTTCAAAAGCAGCCACTAAGGAACATAGAGCTAAGAGCTGATGGTTCAGTGCTTTCCTCCTACCACAGCTATGAAAGACGAGGTTGTCTGACAGAGAAAATTCCAGCTTCCCTCACGATTTTGCCAAAGGTGGTGTGTGGTTCTCCAGCCAGGATATGTAATTCTTCTCAGCAAACGGGACTGATTACGAGTGTGTTTTTTAGCGCAGTAGTGCACCCATGGCCTGCAGGCCATCACGAAGCGTTGGACTCGACAGATGAGTTCTCAGTACAGAACAATCTGTCAAAGAGGAGAAGATCCTGTGCATTGAAGCTGTACTGATGAGCCAGGCAATCCTTAAGCCCGACCCCAGAGCAACGGGGCAGCTTTCAGCTCCCCTCCCAGCCCTCCGGGGAGGTGTCCTAGCCCCAGAGCACAGCCAGAACTTCTCTCTCAGGGGTTTCTGCTTTGCTCGCCCTGGCTGGAAGAGGCACCAGGCAGGTTTCAGAGGGCAGCTGAGCCCTCCCCTGCGGTGCCGGCATCATCAGGCACCGCTCAGCACGCAGCTGGGCAGCACAGGTACGGGCAGGCGCAGCCCCGCAGGCTTTGTTCCACAGAGGGCAGGCAGAGCCGAGGCTGTGCCCGGCTGTCACGGACGGGGTTTCCAGGCAAGATGCTGATCCTGTGCACAACTCAGGGTCTGCTGGTTGTCATCAGGGACATTTGTTTGGATTCACATCTGCACCTAATCACACTTTTATACAGATCCTGACTTTATAGCCTTTTTTAAACAATTGCAAAGTTAATACGTTTTTTTTTCTCCAAGAAACCATGCAGAAAATACGGTGATACCATGGCATCCGCAGTCATAGCAGGGATTGTCCTTTGGCTGGGGGGCAGATACCGACACTTACTAACAGCACCACCATAGATTACTTCCACTTCTAACTATCTTCGTTACTTGGTTTTTTGCACTGCCATTACAGGAATCAGTCACAGACCCTCAGCGTTTATTTCAAGATGAATTGCAATGTTGCTCTTTGAAGAATTCTCTACTTTTTCCTCTCCTGTCAGCTGTAGTGCCTGTTCCCATTGCTGAAAGCAAGAAAGCTGTGCTGTGAAATGCTGGACTCAGTCTTTCAAACTTTGCATTTCAAACTTGGCCCCTCACATGTTCAAAATTTCTTTCAAAAATACGCTTTAAACCAGATTTTTTTTCCTTACTTTCAAACAGGCATCAGTGTTATCTTAAATGTATTTCTTTATCAAAATCCAGTATAAGTTTGTAGTATATCACCACAGAGAGGTAAATAAATAATACGAAATTCTCATACATAAAAAAAATACAAAAATACATTTGAAAAACAAATTACAATACTTTGAAAAGGCAAGTCCTGCATTAAAAATTCTGAATATTCTGTATATGTTACAGCAGAAACTTCCATTTCAATGCTTTTCTTTTTGTAGGACTTTTTCCATTACAAATTCTATCACAAAAAAAAAAAAGTTAAAATAGCAACTGCCAGTAGAAAACTGTTCGACAAAAATATGCAGCTGATCTGAATTTTATAATATCAGATAGGGTTTTTTCTCTGTTTGTTTGCCTTTAAAGCTCTTTTTTCTGCCAGTGAAGTTCCCCACACAATGGTATTTCAAGGAAATCATTCCCTGAAAAAGACCCTAAATGTCAGATAAACCCCCACCCCAAAGCACCCAAAAGAAAAGACCAGTGAATATGGACCAGTGCTGACCATGACTATGAACTGTCCTCGCTTTTTCCTTCACAGACTCGAGAGCTGCTGCTCAGGGAAGATGGGGTCCTTTACCTGTTTCAAGAGGTTTCTAAGCCAAGAAAGAGCATTTGTGCTCTCCAGAGCATCAGGCTGGGAAGGGCTGGTGAGGCTGCACCGCAGAGGCGTCCCCTCTGTCCCCCGACGCCAACCCTGCCTGTCCTACTGTGGCTGAACGAGAGGGTTGTGCTGCTTGCGGATGGCTCCGGTGAGCAGCTCTAACAGTCCCTCCATTCCCAGGAGGAACAGAACAGTTCAGCGAGAGAAAACAGGCTGCCAAAAAGGGAGGCTTTGAAGGCAGGAATGTCTTTGCAGCGTGTGTGACCCGCGGTGCGACAGGCAGGAGTGGAGCGAGCGTGGACAACACCCAGTACGGAACCAAAAGCATGTGGCTCCTGGCTGCTTGGATCCTGCCTTCGCAGACACCCCGTGAGCCTCCTCTTCCCCTGCAGGCAGAACACTGCCCAGCATGCACGGGCATTGCTGGGGCAGAACACAAAGTGGGGAGAGGAAGAGCATTTCCAGCTGCCCCTGTGGGGGTCCCTTGCAGCCCTCAGACCATTTACAAGACCAGTGCTGGCTTTTTTTTTGGCTACAAGCACAGAGCCATAACCCCACAGTCTACGAATAAGGCCATGGAATTGCGCAGCAGGTCTGGAAGGAGATTACTGGGGCTGCCCCTTTGCTCCAAGGTTGGTGTTGCTTGAGTCCAGCCTTCAAGGATACCACATGTTCATGGTTATGGTTACCGAGTCAATCAGGCCACCAGCTTTCCCTCAAGCTGCCGGCAGGGTCTTGCTGCAGCCTCCAGAGGCCATTTTAACTTGCTTACAGCTCCCGCCCATGGCACAGGTGGGTTTGGGTGGCATAGGGGTGACTTGTCCTCTCTCTGCTGCAGGCACCATGGAGGGCAGCACGGCCAGCACAGCCTGACCCTGGCCCAGTGAACAACCATGTCTCTGTATGTTGAGGGACACTGGAGAGGTGGGACCTGTGGGAGAATCCACTTCTCAAGGTGAGCAGAGAGTTGTTTTCCAGGTTGGCTCTGTCCTTCTGCTGGCGGAGATGCCTATAGCATCCAGAAGGCTGAGATGAAGCATTGATGGATGCTCAGCTACCCACTAAAGCTCTCAGCGCGTCGGTTTTTTCTTACCCCTGACCTGAATGAACCACACTGAACTGAAGGCAAAATTTTCCCCACGCTACCCTTGTCGGTTCTGGATGGTAGAAGGTAACGTCAGGCTGAGCAAAGCTGCAGCAGCTGGGGTCAGCAGTGTCTGGGGGACAGTTCTTTTGTGCCAGCCCTGGACCAGTCCTCCAGCAGCAGCAGCAGCATCAGGAAGCCCTGTGGCTGGCTGGGGTCACACTGTTCCTAGACACATACATGTCCTCTTGCTTAAAATGTTTACTGCAAGAGCCTGGATGGCCATTTCATCCAGACTGCTGGAGGCAGGTTGGCATCGTGTACTTCAGCACTGCCTTGTTCTTAGATCTCCACGAGAAATGACAGCACAGCCTAAATATATTCCTTTAACTTCCTTTTAAGCCATTTTCAGGGTCTTTGAAGTATTACAGTTTTACTGGTACCACCTTAATGCAATGAAGTTTTCAAGAGAAAAGGTCACAGTGATTCAGTAGTTCTGAGTTTTAATGCCATGAGGTATTTTCACAGTGTTTCTACCACTGGTGGCACAAGCCTGTGCGCTCCTTGCACACAGTTATGAGAGCTCTCTGATACCACGGTAACAGGCTCGTGGATGTGAATGCAATTCATCCACCTCAGTCATACAGGAAAAAAACGCTGTCGTTCAACCTCACACAGTAGTCTTTCATAAGATAAAAGATCTTACGGTGTTATGGACAAAATTCTCACACTGGAAAAAATGTTAATGGTCTCTGCGGGGCCCATGCATCAGCCAGCCGCGCTGCAGCACGGGACAGGGGCACACAGCTGTAATGCTGGGTACAGTGCCACCAGTTGTTTGCTAACACGAACATAAGTGCAAAAGTAGCTTAGGAGAGTTAGAAAGATCCCTCTTAACTGTGTGCCCATGAACGATCACAAAACCCGAGTCAGCCACCGGAGTGCTGGCATTCGTCACAGCCGTGTCTGCTGGTGCAGCGGGAGGAGCAGAAATGTTGCACCGGTCTCGTCTCAGCGTCCTCAGGCTCTGTGCTCCCTGGGTGGAGGGCGGGTGGGTGTGCTGCCATGTCCTGCGGGGCTGTGCTGGGGAGCCAGCCAGGCACAGGGTTGCTGGAGAAGGATGTTGTGCACCAGGGAGCCTTGCATACCCTGCCTGAGAAGGTGTTTTCTTACTCACTGGGTGTTCAGAGCAGAACTGTATTTAGACACCTACCTGCAGCCCTTTTACTGGAAACTCACCCCGTACTAACCCAGACACCGGTCACTGCATACGTCAGGCGGGGAATAGAAATAACCCTCTTTACCCCGCATGTGCAGCCAGAAAACCTCAGCCATCAGTGCTGCTTAAAGCCAAAACATCAAGTATCTCAGCTGGGGACAAATGAAGGTCAAAAACTGACTATGGAAAGTGTTCGGACATTTGTATGCAGCACATACATATGTGTGTACACACACACACAGAGTACTCAGCGACCATCGTTAAGGGGCTTCAGGACAACGTGGCTAAACTGAAAGCGTGCATGGCTTACCGGTTCACTGCTTTACGCTTTACTCTGTGTTTATTTCTCTGTAGTTTGCCCTGACTGGCTTTGTCTCCTTACGGTCCATATGCAGATTTGACCTGAGTTGGCACCGATGAAAGCCTGTGAGAGCAGACATTCTTCTTTTGCAGTTAATAAATATTCTCATTCTCCACAGGCTGTTGTGAAGGCACTAATGATTCATGTCTTTTGAATAAAACATGTCAGTACTGTCCCTCTCAGATCATGGGTAATTACCACAACCATTGTCGTCACACAAATGTTCTTGCAGGACAGTTCATATATGGTAAAGGACAGCAGAGATATATCAGGCCCAGCAGTGATGTCAGTACTTTCTCCACAATTATAAAGCATATCAAATATTAAAATGCAATTAGAGTTATTATGAATTATTAGAAGTTCAAGACTGGCTTCCCACTTTCAGTCAATCAGATATGCTTTTGAAAATGAAGAATTGAGTGATGGTGGGGAACTTTAGTCACAAATTGGGTGTTGGCAAATATTTTCTTAATTATAGAAATCATGTCTTTATCTATAGTTAAAAAAATGCAACCAAGAAGCTTCACAAGACTCTGCAAACATTCTACCACTGCCGTTTAATTAACAAGGAGTTAGTTATTTAGAAGGGACTAAAAGTTCAATGTGTGGCACATATCAGAGTTGTAGTTTTCTGGCTCCCTTTCTGAAAACACTCAGGGCCAGTGGTGGCAAATGCCAAAATTAAAACTGGAACCAGTGATTTCACAACAAAACTCCTAAAAAATGGGAAATTTTCTGTCTTGTGTACCCTTGAAAAGCTAAATAACCGACTGGCAGTTAATTGTTGGTGAGAGCAAGAGCTTGTCTTCCCGCTGCCAGACTCCAAATTAAATAATCACGCTGCGGCATCCTTGGCTTCCCTGAGCACGGCACTGGGTGCCAAGTGAAAGGCTACGGGAGTAGCAGGCCCATCCTGTGCCTCTGAGGAGCCAAGGGGAAGGTGAGGGTTGAAAGCCAGAGGGACTCCAGATTCAAAGGTACCTACTCATCTGAGGGCACAGCCAGCTCTCCCGAGCCCTGTCTTTGGCAGCCTGATGTTGTCCACATCAGCGGAAAAAAACAAACAGCAAAACAAATCGTTGTGCCCTGCTCGCTACAGACACATCTCCCCCTGCCACGGGGACCTGGGGGATTCTGGCATCCCAGTGGGAGTGTAAAGTCAGGCAGGATCAATCCCTGTCTGGCCGTGTTTGAGGCTG
>NW_010397408.1:0-278 GCF_000710305.1 Buceros rhinoceros silvestris
TGGAGGACTCTGACGGGGAGGACCGTGGTGCCGAGTGGATGGAGCCATCGACCCAGGAGCGGGGTGGCAGTGAGACCCCCCCAGCATGTTCTGGAGAAGATGGTGAGACCTTCCTCACTTCGTCTTCCTCCTCAGAGCTGGAGGTGGCCTCAGCTGTGGAGCCTGATGTCCCGTGGGAGGGGGACCCTGTCCTGGAGGAGCTGGTGGTGGATGATCCTGGCACGGTGACACGGGGAGAGGGGCCTGGCCCGGAGCCGTTGGCTGGCAGCAGCATCCTA
>NW_010397409.1:0-8534 GCF_000710305.1 Buceros rhinoceros silvestris
AACCCCCTCCACCCTGCCCCCCCCTTTCACAAAGCAGCCCAGACAACCCAACCACCCCTGAATTATAAAGGTGGATACTGAAGGGTTCTCCTTCAGGAGCACATTTCATCTTCCATTTTGTCTTTTCAGCCAGCATGGAGTTAATACCAGAGGATGTGTTCAGTCCTGCACTGCTGAAGGATGGTGGTCAGAACAGTGCCTTGTTTAGCTAATTGGGTACTTTTCTTTCTTTTTGCTGTTTGTGTACAGACCAATAGGAGATGCACAAGCATGGAAATTATTACATTCTGTCTATATTCTAATATTTAATGCACTTTCTTGGGAGAGACTGAGACCTTGCTTGTGCATGCAGAAACACTGTATTCATTTTACATTCTACTGTTACGTCATATAATGTTACAAAAGCCTTCTGAGACAGGATCTGAGCTGTACAATTTACTGTGCACATGCAGTGTATAGGTATTAAGTTTGATTCTCTTCTGAATAGGTTATAAGAAGGATTAAGACTTGTTCCATTCAAACATATTCTGATCTTTATTACAGGGAGAAAAAAAAAAAAAGCAAAACCCAAACCACAGGGGAAAAAACGCTAAGAATGCTAATTTCTGTTCTGTTAAGAACCCTACAAATGCCAAAGCTCCCGAAGCGTTAGCAGAATACTCCAATTCCCTGCACGGTCTTCAATCACAACTCCTGTTGAAAAATGTCTCTAGTGAGAAAGGAAAGTAAAGGTGCCAGGCAGTAAAGCCAAAATGCTCAGCCATTTAGGGGAATTGCTGTGGCCTGAACCAGAGCAGCTTCCTGTTTGTCTACAGCCACCTTCTTCTACAGAAGTTATTGAAAGAGCTAAAGAGCAAGAAAAGTGAAAAGTGTGAGCTGCAGTAGAAAGACATTTTTGTCTCCTTCACTAGGATATAAAACCAGCATTCCATTATGCTTTTGCTCCACTTCTCACAGAGTAACATATTTCGACAAGTGACAACAGAACTACATACACAACGTTTTACACAGTATCTAATAAAAGTTTGCCTATTGGCATGCCTTGATTATTAAACTTCCTTCAGCATCTCTATTTTATGTGGCCTATAAAGTATGATATAGCTCAGCTGCCTTAGGATTTGGGGATTTTTTTTTCTAATGTGCTATTTTCTGGGAAGAGAAAATATTTTTTCCTAAGGGTGATTAGAAAGTATTGTTGGTAAACAGTGTTTGTGACTTAAACTGACACTCCCAGCAGGAAATCATTGGGATAGAATAACTGTCTCAGTGGGACACGTGGTCTAGGGGGCAAACAGCAATGCTGTATCACAGTGAAGTAACTTAATGGGACTGTAGAGCGACTCAGGAAATCTGATAATTTTTTCCCCTTTTGAGATTTCTTGTAAAAATTCTGTAACAGAAAGCTGTGACCAGGCAGGGAAGAATAGAGAGTTTAAAACAGCTCCCTTTTTTCATAGGAAAATGCTTAAATTTTATATGAAGAAGCACTATAGTTTTCATTGTTAAGGCTGAAAGTAGTGTCAGCATTTCAACATTGCAGTAACCCTGACCATATCTTTGTTGGGAAAAGAAACTGGAAGATGGCTTGCAACAGCAATCATGCAGAGAGACTCTGCAGGCAAACTTCTGGACTTACTCCAGTCATTACACATTTGGAAAGAGCTTCACACAAAGGTATTTTGTGCATGAATAGTCCAGAGGAATAGGTTTCTGGACCAACTGGTGTGTAGCTAATTTTAAAAAGTCAGTTTACCATAACAATTATTTTATGGGCTGTAGAGCAGAACTCATTAAAGAGGGGAGAGAATCATAAATTAAAGGAGAATCAAATGCATTAATATGTCTAATACTGCCTCTTTTTAACAGGGACATTACAAATGGTAATAAGAATACCCTTCATCTTTGTGGGGGATGGTGGTAAATACGGTAAAACCAGAAAAGTGTTACATTCTTAAGCACAATTTTCAGATGTTGTTTCTTTTGTACTTTTTTTTTTCCATGATACTACGTAGAAGCTTTTTTTGTGCTCAGAGACCTCTGTGTTGTCATCTTAGTTATTTTGTTAGGTTGTTTTCTTTTTATCACATTATTTTCTCCTTTATAGAAATGCCTATGTATAAGCTGAGGATAGTTTTGCCTCTTCTGCATGTTGGAGCATTTCATTATCATTCCTAATCATTCTGTCATCTATCTCATATTTTTACTGGTTTGGTGGGTTTTTTTGTTTTGTTTTGGTTAGTTGGTTTTGGTTTTTTTTTTTCATTTTCCAGTAAGTTTTTAAACATCTGGGCTCATTTTGTGTAAAACAAGTACACATGTATGGATGTTGGTACACTCACAAGCTATTTAAGCTAATTGGATAAGAAGGCAACAAAACCCCCCAAATGAAAGACATGCTTTTTTCCCTGTGAATCTGACTGCATACTTCTTTCCAGGAAGATCATAAAGTGGATGCAGTGTCCAGAAATACTACAATGATATGTAAAAAATTGGGGTTCACTCTAACAGCACAATAACTCACTGTGTGGAAGACTGAAGATCACCCTTATCTGCTTCAATGAGGTCAGTAACTGAATCACTAAGCTTTAGTTTTACTTCCTTATTTCTAAATGTAATATATTTGTAGAGATTTGTCTATATTTACATTGATGATTATTTAAAATATGAAAAAAATACTTTTTCTTTGGTTTTAAGTGCTAAATTTATTTATTTAACTTTTACTTCAGAAAAAAAAAAAGGTGCATTTTCATATACCAATTGCATATAAAACCTGGAGATTTTTCTGGTCTTTTGCTATTCAACTTTTCTTCTTTCAACTTCAGCAGTAAGTATTAAAGAACAACAATAGTAGTCAGTGGGATTTTTTCCCTTTGTATTCAATGAAATCATACTTATATTTGAGCTTAGTAGTTTTGAAAATCTCACCCACTATTAAGAAATTCTTAAAAACACCACAGGGGTGCTGATAAATCGTCATTTGCCATGCCGAAGAGAGAAAACTCTTCTCACTCTTTTTTAATAATGATAATAAGAGCTACTTCTTTCATACTGCTTTTATCCTTTAATCCTGAATCTCTGTGTGGAGGAGGTTGATTTCATACTTCCCACTTCATGGATGGAGAGATGGAGGTTCAGTGAAGGAAATTACTTGTTCACCTCGGCATTTGTGCAGGTTTTCAATACAGATCTGTGGCTCAAGCTGATTTAGCAGAAAAGTGGTGCTTAAACATAAAAATCACTGTTTGGGGAAATAATCACGTGAATCATGAAACATGCTTGAAATGAGGTAAAATGATTTCTTGGGTTGGTGTAAGTGAAGTGGGTACTGTAATTGTGGTAAAACTAAGTACAGTGCTGTGCTCCTGAGTTCAGAGCGGACCCTCAGTGATGAAGGGCTCCTACACTCTGCTCTGGCTGCTGTAGGATCTTGCAGTAGTGACTGAAGTTAGTAGATCTGTCTCTTCACAGAGTAGTGATGAACAGGAGACAAGAGCACAAGCAGACTTATACCTTGTCTGGCTTTCTTTTGGGTGTGCAAGTCTTTGGTGCACTCTGTATTTGCTCATGTCTAAGTAGAAAAATTCAGAATAAAAAAATGTGCTGCTTAAGTTCATATGAAACAGCACCATAGTTTTCATTGTTAGGTTGAGAGTAGTGGTGGCTTTTCTTCTTTGTAGTGACTCTGAACATAACTTTGTCGAGAAACGAAACTCTAAATCTACCTTTACTAATGTGTTGGGGTTTTTTTTGTTTTTGTTTTTTTTGTGATCTTTCTTGTCTTCAGTGTATTTCTATATCTCCATCTGCAGTGCTAGTGTGTTAGCCTGGGTGTGTAAAAAGTATTACAGTATATGGTTCAAACTCCAATGATGAAAACAAGCATGAATCAAGACTGGACTTGAGCTCCAAACGCCCACATTCTGCTTTCTGTTTTTCTGTGGCATGCAGACCAAATGTTGAAGATTTCATTATTGCCAATGAAGCCTAGAAAGAAATTCAGTTTGGGACTTTATTCAATTATCTAAACTTAGAACTTTTGCACCAATTTGAGACTTTCAAAGATAATCAACAAGGCTGCATGGTTCAACGTACATGACACAAGAACCTATAGGAACCCTATACCACCCTGAAATGTCAGAGAGATGCTGGTCAACGTATTCTTACAATTCAAATTTCAATGGATAGAAATATGTGGGCAGCTGAAATGAGGTGATAGTTGACCGTAATGTGAGCTTATCATTTCAATATGTAGATGTATAGATACCATCTTGAATGTTTCTTAATTAAAAATAGAATTTTATCTCCTATAGTGGATATGTTACACAAGTTTGCAGGAACCAGATTGATGGAGAAGGTATTCCGTATTTATTTTTTGTGTTTAAAGGGGGGAAAACAAGAATAAATCCAGCACATCTAATCTAAGCAGTTCACCTTAAAAGAATGCAGACAAGAATTTACGTAGTCATAGACACAATGAGTTAACGGAGTGTAGTTCATGTCAAGAGATCAGCAACTAATGTCATGATAGTTGCTCTGTGCAACCTACTTTGACTTCCAATGCCTTTTCCAAAGAGTATGATGCTTCTGTAGATGCTTTGTTATGTTTTTCATCCCTGTGAGGATATCTTAGGGGACCTAGAACATTTTAAAAAACAGCAGTTGTCTCCCATGTTTAGACAACTGAATTAAGCTCTTAATGTTCTAGCTGCAAGGAAAAATAAATAATATTGATGTCTGAGTGTCTTGAGAAATTATGCTAGGAGTAGCAGAACAGAAAATGTAGCACGTAATAATAAACATAAGCATACACTTATCTAGACTTTTGCTAGGAAGCATTATAAAAACAATTAAAAACAAATGACGCACAGAGGATGAGGATATCAACCAGGAAAAAGGTGCCTGAACAAAGTGCAAACTTCAAGAAGTTGACTAGTTAACTTTTAGTAAGTGCAATTTGATTTATGTCTTAATATATATTGGCTGGAACATTTTTAAGAAAACGAAGACAAAAACATCCATAAATTAGCACTTGGAATGAGAAGAATACTTTGATGTAGAATTAATTTAATCTCTTTGTATTTCTATAGCATAAAACCCCAAATCTGAGCTAACAACTTCCATCATAATTTATTGTCAACAGAGAGAAATAAAGACTTTCACAAGCCAGTAAGCCAGTATCTTCTAGACATCTGTGTTAAGATGAGATGAATTTTGATTTAAAACTCTTTCTCTCAGCTGAGTAAACTGACAAGTTTGGATTTTTTACTTCCATGAGGGAAAGCAGATCTCAGACAATGTTGTCATTTGATATCCTTCATTGTGTAGAGCTTTCATTTCTACAGTCCTGTTTTATCTGTTTTATATGTAGGAGAGAATAACTGATAAACTTATGGCACTGAAAGTTTAATTGACATGAGCATCCTGAGCATTCCCAGAGACATATACTTATCCTCTCAGATGTGGCTGCTTCAATGACAGTATATGTAAGAATCCAAATGAGTGTCAGCTGAAGGAACATCAGACTGAGTAAAGTATAAATAATAAAACCAGGAAGAATAGTATATTCATTATGGCTTCTACTAAAGAAAAGACGCTGACTGGTGAAGCCAGGGAAGTGAGAATTGAGGTCTACTTCATAGGCTTGCAACTTTTTTACCATTTTGGACTAGTGCTACAGCAATCGTTGTCATAACAATAAAAAGAGTGACAGCATGTGTCTCAAAAAAAAAAAAAAAAAAAAAAAAAAAAAAAAAAAAAAAAAAAAAAAACAAAAAACCCACATGTATGTGACTTTCTTCAGAAAGGCAGGAACCAGGCAATGTATTACTTGTGGTTGCACTGGAGCAGTGATAAAGTGGACACTGCAGTGATAAAGTAGTAAAGTTTAGCTAACAGATAGTTAGCTAACAGAGTAGGGAGTAGGGAGTAAGGTAAAACTGCTTTGGTATTAGCTCACATGGGTCAAAAAGTTGAGGACTGGACTCTGTCTTCAACTCCCTCACTACCTAGGTGTGTTATTATCAGACTATAATTTGATTAGCATAAATAGAATCAAGAGGATTTGACCTTCTAGACTTATTATCCTTAAAAACCTATTCTGAGAGTGACCTAACATATGAATATTCTCACATCCTAACAAAAAAGTATTGTAAAAGTGATAAATATAGTGAAATTTTTGTTTGGTTGGGGTTTTGTCTTGGTTTTGGGTTTTGTTTGTTTTTTTACTAGAGAGTTGATGGTCTAAAGAAGTAGTTATAAGGAAGAAAAGACTACATGGTCTGAAAGCTAAATGAAAAGACAGCAGTTTCCGATGATAGAAAAAAATCAATAATAGGATACTAGCTGTCTTCACATTGGTTTGTGTAGTTGGACAATATTTCTGGAAAAGAAAACTAATTTGAACTAAAACTAGACAAATCACATGTGTAGCTTAAAAATCTGTAAGAGAAAAAAAAAAAAAGCAAAGACTCCAAGTCATTCTCTGCTTTTCCATGATACCTTTTTAATAATAACAGTTTAGTGGTATCATTTAATTGTTTTGCAAACTAGTGGTATCATTTAATTGTTTTGCAAACGTACCTGTCTTGTTCTGTTGAAGGAAGAATTTATGGGGTCGTAAAAGCAAAATACGAGATTAATTACACTGATAAAACCAGAAGATCAAATTCATCTAATTAAAGTACATAGTCATAGCCTGTTTTGTTGTAGTGCTGGATACACAAAGTACAATTGCCGTTTCAAAATTACACACTTTTTCCCTTCAGCATTATTTCTTAAGACAAACGACTCTAAGTAAGTGTTAGCACATGTTCAATGTCAAAAAGTATCCAAATGCTATTATATGTTTTTTCCCTGTATAGAAAAGAAAATCTTATAATCCATATGATAAATGGTGAACTGGTTACAGATCTTACCGTAGCATGCTTCTTGAGCATTCATTTTTTTTAAGCTGCAAGAAGCTGAACTTTCTTCCTCAATGTTGATTGTGTTCACTGACCTCTGCTAGGGCCAGAAGTACTGCTGTGTGATGCTGTCACTTCCTTCACAGTTGTAACTTGGCACTGTGGCTATCGTCCCTTCAGCAGGGATCTCTTGATTTTGTGGAAGATCAGAAGGCATCACCTGTGCCTAGCATATTTATAAACTAACATATGTTGCTGTGATTTGAATATTGACTATTCAGGGCAATAGAATGAAAAATAACAGAACTTACACATGTCAGCATGTGCCCCCCTCTCCCCCACCTCAAGATCCCACTAATTTAAGCGGGATCAATCTATCCCTTGATTAATTCCTATCCTTTTATTCAAAATCTTGTTCAAACTTGATTTAAATATTACATTTAAATATTGCAATATATAGAATGAAGTAAGAAATTTTGCCAATCCTAACTTCAGGCACAATAGAATTAACAATTCCTATATAAAAGTGAAGTTTTCATTCATTACAGTTGGCTTAGCTTACTTTCAAGCACTATTTTGCTTTTGTTATAAGATAAACTAGTGTTAAGCATCTAAATATAACTCTGCTGTTGGTCAGATTCCTTTACATGTATCTGAATTCCGTTTATAGGTTTCTGTTTAGGTGATTATTAAGATAAAAAGTTTATTTCCTTTTAGCTTTTTTACTAGTCCTCATCACCGATTTTTTTTTTTAATTCGCCAGCAATCTGAAAGCAGAGTTCAAATAAGAATTGAAGTGATTACTCTGTAAAATCTTTGCATAACTTTGCAAGCATTTTATTTGCTTTCGGTGCTATGTATTCTCAGTAAGTAAGTATTATTTAGAACTTAAATTATTCTGAACTAAATAGATTCCAATGTAAAAAAATACGGTTGAGATTCATATGGTTATTTTATGGGCCTCAGCAAGGTGGAGCCTTTAGAGTGCATGAAACATCCATGTAGAGGTCATCAGAGGGTAAAATGCAGGTATGGTGGACATGAGAAAACACAAGAGGAAGGAAGGCCTCATTTTAGTGCCCCCAAACCAAAATCATCCATTTGACATCCTTGGATTCTGAAAGAGTCTTAAATGGGAGATTTTTTTGCCACTACAGAGACATTAACACCTTTCATTAGCTAATTCCAGAGAATACCCAGAGGAAGATATGGACAGTCAATAACCTCAAAATGCTTTAGAAATTTTTGTGTGGAGATGAAAATGGCTCTCATAGTGGAAGAAGTTACCATTGCTTTCTCTGAATCCGGTTATAATTTTAGGTTTCGATGGGAGGATTTTTCACTTCAAGAGAACAAATTGTTGCCAGAATCCTCCAGGTAGAAAAAAACCCCAAAAAACGAAACAACCCCCCAAAAGCCAAAACAAAATGCCTTCAGGTAGTATATGTTATCAGAGTTTAAATCCACAGCAGAAAAAAATTATACTGACTTCATATCTGACAAAGTTTCAGTGATTTGTTGAACTTACGTTGTCAATTTATTTGGAAATTAGTCATATTTTAAATTAATGCAGACCTAAAGTTCCTGTTATTCATGAAGACAAAAAAAAAAAAAAATTAAACTACCACAACT
>NW_010397409.1:8588-21741 GCF_000710305.1 Buceros rhinoceros silvestris
TTATCAAAAAAAAAAAAAAAAAAAAAAAATTAAACTACCACAACTGAAAACAGACATGACATGGTAAATCAGCCAATAGAATTGATGCTACTGCATGCAATGCTTGTTTTTAAATTGTATTTCTTGTCTCAGTCTTGTTTTTATTTGCACTAACTTTCTTATAGAATGTTGCCTCCAGAGATTCTAGATGCTTAAAGTGGTGTAAATCAAAACCGAATTTGACACTTAAAATATTTACTGCAATTTTGTGTTAGTTTTTTGGTAATTTTAAAATGCACATATTCAACAGTTATATTTAGATGCTGAACTAGCATTTAGTAAGAGCACAGTATTCACAATCGTCTTTCAATTTCCCTTTGTTGCATCCCCTGATATGTCTGCCCAATAAGTTTAAAATATAACTCTTGCTACTACTGTTGTATATCATAATATCTCAGGATAGGCATTACTTTTATTAGTAGTGGGTCTTTGCACCTGTAAAAGGCAGTACAGGGGCAAAATTACAAGATTTAATTTCCAGAATATTTTTTTCTTTTGTGTCAGAAATTGCAAGAACATGCAATTACTTGTTAGATGCAATTTCATTATGGCAATATGATGGCAGAGACCAGTGCTCGACTGCTGTCTTATTAGCACTTTCTTCATTGAAATAATGAAAATTATTAATAAAGATGTATGACTCTGTATGCCTTCAATTTTACATCAAATCACACTGGCTGAAATATTACAGGAACCAATAAGGTAACCACCTACCTATTTTCAGATTTGCTTTGAAAAATGAAGACTTGTTAAAAATGTACACTGTACTTTTTAAATTGTAAAGTGCTTTTTCCATAGCATTACTGGTTTTGAACCCAGACTGCCAAAGATCAGCTCTGTCTATGAGTGTCTTTGAGCTGAATGAGAAAACCTTTTTGTTTTTTTTTTTTTCATTTGTTTCTCATTTATAAATAGAAAAGGGTGTGGAAAAATGCATTTCTATTCAAATGAATTCACTTCTACATAATAAAGCAAATGCTGCAATGTGATCCTTTTCAGGCAAACAGCTCAGTAAAGCAACTGCAAGATTTTTCTTACTTCACTGCTATGCTTTATTGCTGAAGTAAAACACTTCAGGGAGGTATTAAATATGCATGCTATTCTTTTTTCTAATTTTAGTATGAGAATTACCCTCAGAACTGTGTTTATACAGTATGCAGAATATAGAAGATCTGTGGCAGAGTTAAGAAACCCGTGAGGAGGTATCAAAGTTTATGCATCTTCAAATTAAATCTCTGTATCAGCAGGGTGTTTTCCTCTTATCTTTTATAGAGGCAAGGAGATGGGTTGAGAAATGTGTTAGGTGCCTTGTGCTTCATTGTCATTTTTATCCTTTACTTTCTAAAACTAAAGAGACCCATTAAGACTGTTCATGATAAGCTCTAAAATGTTATTTGCCATCATTTGTTTTTATGGTTCTGAGAGGTATTTTGCTTTTTCAAGGAGTTATCACTTGGAATAATTTTAAGAATCCACATCAACAAAATAAATATGCCTTATGTACTCACATTTTCAGAATTTTTTAAGCTTTTATTTTGGAACTGAAAGGTTCAACCTGAAGTCAAATTTTGCAAAATGTTTATGTTTCACTAGGACTTGATATTGTTTGTGGGGTTAATTTACAACAGTCATCCCCCAAATTCCCTTTTCAAATTATATGTTGAACATTTACTTCTTATTTTATATTGGAAGATAAAAGTAAGGTAATCTGAAAAAAAAAGGCTAAAAATGGCACTTAATTAATGACTTAATTCAGGGAAGCAAATAAGCACCTGCTTCAAACTGATTACTTAATTTGAGTGCCATCAAAGTCAGTGGGAGTTAAGCACCTCCTTAAAGTTAAACAAGTATTAATATACCTAGAAATAATATCTATAAATACGTATTCGGGTGAATACAACATTTATTTACTTATTTGATGACACCACAGGATTGATCACGTGGGAGACCATGAACACGTTGAAACAGCAGCTTATTAAGGACACTTAACAGGTTGTAGGATACTAATGATCAAGCTTTTGTTTCTAGTCATGGGTAACCTTGAGAAAATAGGTATTTTGTTATTCAGTTTAGTGCTCTAAATTGTTAGGGGTTTTGTGATAATTTGACAATAGATACCTGAATCACAGAGAGAAACTGAGTGCCTCATTTGGGCTGAAGGTTCTGCTAACATCTGCGTACGTAAAGGCTGCATGTTGAAATACTTAGTGGTCATCTCTCTTGAAGGACTGATCTAAATTCTATTAAAATCTTTGGAAAACCTCCCACTGACTTCAGTCACCACAGGAGTCTGCTTTTACAGCTTTTACTCAGACAATGCTCCCAGGGGACTCTGTGAATTGTACATGGCCAAGACTTAGACAAAGTGACTTGGGCAACAGACTTTTTAGAGTAATCGAGTGTATTTCCTGTTTGTTACATTAACATAAAGTCTTTCACAAGGTGAGATTACACATAAATGTCTTTTATTCAAAAATGACAGCAAATACATTTGAAAAAACAATTCTGTTCTATTATGTCTTTTCATGGTGTTGTATACAATCACATGAGGTTGGAATGTGTGAGACAGGCTCAGCGTGAAACAGCTTAATCAATATAGCAGCACCATTCAACTGCATTAGTAATACAAATGCAACATATCTTTAGCCTATCTGCCATTATCAATCCACTGCAGGACACAGCACTCCCCGCCTCTCACATCTTCTGCAGTGTCTGGTTAGTGTGTACCCCTGCTGTTCTCGATTATCTAACAGGTTCTGTCTTTCTGAAATTCTGTTTAGACTCTTCTGTTGGAACTCCCAGACTTTGGCAACAATTCCAGAACTGTCTTTATCAATCTGTCATCTTTTCTTTTGGTGACACTGCTGCATGTTGCTGTTGTTGTTCTGGATCTTCTCCTATGTTATTTCACATTACCGTCCAATCCAGCTCTTTCGCTCTTTAAATATTAATGTAAATGTTATTAGTAATTTATTTCATTCCTCGTGAAGCAACTTACATTCTGATTTTTTTTTTTTAGGTGTGGAAATAACACAACTAGACTGTGAATTATTAACAAAAGTATTGTATGAGTTTTATAAACTGTCTTCCAGATGAGTAAATGCACCGCTGTGCATATAGGCAGCGCAAGACTATGCACTATTTAGATCCCACTTACAGTTTCAAAAAGGTATTTGTCCTGGGTTCAACATGGAGGAACCGGATGCTCCCATGTTGTCCAGCTTTCTTCTTCCCAGAGAGCTGTGGTTCTCCCAAGCCTCCGGCAAGAAGGAACACGCCTCCGTGAATGAAGTCATAAAAGGGGGCTTACGAGAAGACTCGATGCCATTTTGCCATCTTGCTTTCCCCCTCTCTGCTCTATCTGCCCTCCTCTCTATGTCGTCCACGGCTCCTATCAGATATGCCGGGGAGGACTCCTGTAGCTTACGCCCTCGGACTGGAGAGACTGTTATCACAGAGAGAAAGACACGTCCAAGACCTGCTAGTTCCCTGAAGCAGTAAAAGACTCCTTCTGCAAAATGGGTAGGACCTTCTCCGTTTTTCTGCCGATTCCCGGCGGGGGTGGTCTAATGAACTGTCTTGCCCTGATGGATGGACCCAGCGGTACCCCTTATTCCTGCGGCAGATGAAGTAGCCTCTATGCGCAGGAGAATTTGAAGAGATTCCCCTAAGATGCAACTTGGCCAGTCCACGACGCAGATGTGTGTGTGGGGAGTTTGGAAGCAGTGTTCCTCCTTGGCAGAGGGCCCTAGAGCCACCCCAGAAGGAGAAGAGGTCTATTTGCAGACAGGTTCGCCTCCAGGAGAACCCCATATCGCGCAGGCGGACAACTACGGGCGGACATTTGCTTTTTCCCCCCCCCGCACTGGCATGGTGAGCCAGTGTGGGGTGAAGTTTGCAAGCGGCGGGAGTCAGCCTGATAGAGATGTATTCTCCCTTGTCCCTTTCTCTCCCTTTCCCAGTCCGATTTTACCTTCAAGGGCATCTCTCTCATTAAACGTCCCTGCTTCTATCACATATATGTAGCCTGTGTTATTTCCTTAGCCTGAAAAGCCTAATGAGCTCACTAAAGCTCTTATCAGTACCTTTAATGAGCATCAAAAGTTTTCTGTGTGTTTTGGCAGGATTCCCAGCCAAAACCAGTCTGTCGCATCCTTTCGGTACGGGGGAAACAGCCCCCCTCCTCAAACCGCGATGGTATTGAATGCAGCTCTTATGCTGTTTATAAGAAGAATGAGATCTGCGTTCAAATCCCTATCAAGTAGAAGAAGATACATTTTCCAAATCCTGGGTGAATGCTCTAGTTATTGTGTTTACGGCCAGCTCAGTTTGACTGGAACAGAGTTAATTTGCACAAGAAGCTAAGAGGGGACAAAGAATACCTCACCTGAACTACCGAAGGGGACACTCGATACTACGTGAATGCTCAGAATATATAAACTGGGGGAGCTGGCTAGGAGAATAGGATGGGTTGGGAATGGGCTGGGCATTGAGTTCCTGGGGGTGAGCAATTCCTTTGTGCATCGTCCACTTCATACGTTCTTTTTAGTAGTATTATTATCAATTTTTCTCTTCTTGTGTTGTCCGGTTAAGCCATCCTTATCTCAGCCCATAAGGTTTTTTACCTTCTTCTTCCAGTTCTCCTTCCCAACCCACTGGGTGGGGAATGGAGTGAGTGCGTGAGTGAGTGAGTGAATGAGTGAGTGAGTGAGTGGGTGGTTGTGTGGTGCTTAGTTGCCAGCTGGGCCTACATTGCGACAAATATAACATGTTTACTTTGGATTAATTTGTTTTGTCTTCTGTGTCTGTTCTTTTTTCTTGTTTTGGGCTTCAGGTGTAGTCCATGAACTCTATTGTTACGTGAATACTAGAAATTGTTGAAAAAAGCAACTGTTTCAATGAAAAAATGTTGCTAACATTTCATAAATGTGAACTTTTTATTGAATGACTGAAAACACTTCTTTTGCTCTATAGAAATGACAGACAAATAATCTGGTTTTATAACCAGTAATTGGAAGAGTGAAACTGATAATTTTGGACTTGCCGTGGTTTATGAATCTTTCATTTTCCATATTACTGAATTCAGTCTGGCCTAGAGATGTGTTAAATCAAATTTCTTATTGTGTAAGGAACTATTCAGTTTCTATTGTGTATGGAACTATACAGAAATAAACAGTGACCTCAACCAAAACAACAAAAAAAATCCTCACAATAAGTAAGAAAAAAACATATCGTCACTGGTTGGCATTACTGATTGGCAGGCTTAAACAGAGGACAAAAGGTCATAAAGAGTAGATTTTGTACTCCACAACTTTTTAAAATATATAACCAAACAAAGCACAGCCATCAGTACCAATTACATACCCATTATAGAAAAGGCATTTTCTATTTTAACATGAATTAGGCTTAGGTTTACAAGATTAAATGCGGTAGAATGGTCATAGGTATGTCCCTGCATCACAACATTGTTAAAAGGGAACAAAGTCTTCTTTTTATGCCATTTTAAAAATGTACAAAGAATTTATAAATTATAGGTATATAAAAATAGAAATTATGTATTTATATATATATTACATGTGTGGTTTATATATATTTATATATGTTTACTGATGTTTACCTATTTGTCTATATTTTAATGTACATGAGTGTGTGTCATTCCAATAACAAAAGAAGTCTCCAGGCTTCTGGTTTTTAGCCGGATATTTGCAAAAATATTCTATTACATCGAAAGTAAGTTTCTTTGTGTTTAGATATGATGGAGACAAGCAAGAAAAATCTCTGATTTTGAGAACTTCTGAAACATAAAATATTGATATTTTATGATGAGTAGAAAACTGAATGTGTTAGGTACAGATAAGCTCCACTTCTAGTCTGGAAGAACATGTATATAAATCTTTTCCTTTAGGAATCAAACAATTGTAAAATCTTACGTTTCCTTTCTGAAAGGACTTGAACCTCTGGAGGTGTGAGATACCTTCTTGTGGAAGCTAGGACAGTAGATAAGCTATTCACATCTTTTGGTTACATGCCAAGGTGACAAAAGAGAGTGATCTATAAGATCGTTTTCATAAACTAACCAATCACCTGTATTTTCAATGAGAGATGAGGTCCCCAATCATCTTAGAAACTAAAGTCCTACTAAAGCAATACTCAAGTAATTTCTCCCTCTTCTGCATTTTTTGATTACCAACTTTAAAAATCTATGGGTTTTTTTTGTTTTGTTTTTTTTTTTTTAACTACTTGGAGTTTACAGCAGAGGTCCTAGAGCAGGCATTAGAAGACTTCAAGTCTGATTTATCTGCTTCTGTTCAGGAGTGGCTGTTCTTAATTCTAAGTTGTAGGCAAATATAAAATTCTTAAGGAACTAATGTAACATATTCATATGTCAGCTCACTGCTGTCTCATTGTGAAATCTTTGTTCATTGATTCAAGACATATCTTATGCAACTACTTTAAATATATAGTGATAAAGTTCAAGTCTGCATTCACATCTTGGCACCTCTTTAACAAAAACACTGATGAATTGAAAAGAATGAAACAGCTAAAGTAGTCAGGAAATTAAAATTATTTGTCTCAAGATAAACGAAGATTAAAAGAAAGTTAAATATGCACATATTTGCTAAGAGACAGCAAAAATCTTCATGATAATCCCCTCATGATAATCCCCTGACTATCACTCAAAGATATACATACCAAAGATAGAAATGGAATGGAACACAGGAAAATGTACATGTAGTAGGAAAACAATATGATGAAATCAAAGCTGTCAAACCTGATGTAATGACGAAAGATTTCCTCAACAGATATGTGATGCATTAAACTATAATTTGATTGGGGAAAAAACAGTATCAGCGGGATTATTTAAGTGAAACTGGACAAAGCATAAATACATAGCATAACTCTGCAGATGAGAAAGTCAGGAAAAAAAAACTATTAAAAAAAAAACATTTCTAATCCCTCGATTTTATGACATAGATACTAAAGAGGGAGGAAGAATGAAACCAAACCCGAGTATATGTTAAGGCTGAATCAAGAAATACCAGGCGCTTAGATTCCAAATAAGAAGACAAGATTATTCATATCATGGAATTCAACTGACAAAAAATCCCCATTAACTGGAATTTAGTCACTTATAACCTTTTTCTGTGCCACACAGCATCTCAGTCTGCCTACTTTCCATGACTGCTTTACCCTGAAATTCATTACTTACTCTTCTTAGCCTGAATGCTCACTTGTCAATGACAATTTGTTTGTCATGCCTGGCCAGTAGTACCTATTTTGAGCGAACAGGTTCTTCTCTTCAGGTTGGAACTCAGATGTGACTCATATGCATGATCCAAGTCCACTGAGAAACCACTAAACATAAATGTGATTTGCCACTGTCAAGTCTGTGTATAAATGTCGTGTCTCGTTTGATAGCTGTGATGTAGCTTAAGCATAAAGTAGGAATTTGTAAGCTTGTTTTTTTGACCCTGTCAGTCGGAAAGGCTTTGAACTTGCATCTCCTAGGACACTGCTGTGACAACCAGTCTGTGGAGTATCCTCAGCAGGAGATCTTACATTTTTTGAGGCTGTGCAGTCCATCACTGTGCAGTCATGGATGAGAGTGTAATGGGGTTAGGAGGAATGCAAAGTAATCTAATACAACAGTTAGGGCTCACATGTAGGGATGGGACTATCTGTCGAGAGATTACAAAACCATGGTAGGCTCAGATGCTATTTTCAACCTCTGTTTTGTTTGTTTCGGTTTTCGGTTGGTTTTGTTTTGGTTTTGTTTTGGTTTTGTTTGGGTTTTTTTTTGTTTTCGTTATAAAGAAAAATCTCTACTTGATTAAGGCTTGTCCTTTGAAAGTGATGAGAAAAACTGATTCAGGTAGGTGAACATGACGTGTATGCCTAGCATTTCTTACCAGTTCTTATGCAGAAATTAGAATCTGAATCTTCACTGCCTTTGATTATTCCTGTTCTTGCAGGCACATAATTATTTTCTACAACAGAGGTTTAAACTTTGTACCCAAATTAGAAGGTCTGCGTTATACATACAGTGGTATTTCATCTACTGAAGGAACTGAGGTAAATAAATATGAATACATAT
The DNA here is from genome assembly GCF_000710305.1 of Buceros rhinoceros silvestris. Lineage (NCBI taxonomy): Eukaryota > Metazoa > Chordata > Aves > Bucerotiformes > Bucerotidae > Buceros > Buceros rhinoceros. The sequence goes on from NW_010397409.1 coordinate 16,723, forward strand.
TGATTTAGCAAATAAGTAATGATTTGCCTCAGCTGAAAGTTTCTTAATACTTGATATGTACATTGTCATGTATCGACATTTATCAATACTGTATACAATATCAGTATTGTCATGTAATATGAAATTTAGTTATATTCCATCAAAAAGCTGATAAATTCTGTCTGAAATAGAGAAGAAGAGTTTTGCTTGTTCTAAAAAAATAAAGGTAACTTACAAATGAAAAGGTGAGGGTAAAAACTATGGGATAACAGATGTGGTAGAAGAACAGAAGCGGAAAATACAAAATGAAAGTCTTTTTATTTGTCTTCAGACTTTTCTTATGAAATTAAACAGAGGTCTATGTTTATGTTTTTTTTTTTTAATGAATTATTCTTTCCTGAAATTTATGAAAACAAAGTTTTTCTACTTTATTAGATCCTTTTGTTAAATCTGTTAATCTGTTTGTAATCTCATCCTGATCCTTCTTAATCGGTAAAGCTTATAACAATATATTGGCTTAGTTATGATAATGTATTGACTTCAATACATGAGAAAATACTGGTACATTGTAGATATTTGAAGGGAAGACACATTCTGTTTAGCACACATTTGAAAACAGCCATATGTATACAAAGAGGAGTCTAGTCTTTGGGAAAAGGGACAGTCGTATTTCTTATAGCTAGGAGATAACAAAATTCCTTCGTCCATTTAAGAACTGGTTTGGGCAGGGAATTAGCTCATTCTATTTAGCATCTGGTATTTTATGTCTTTTCCTGAAGTTCAAGGACTGCAAGCCTGGAATCTGTAGGAGCACTTGGTTATGTGTTGAATGTCAATACGTTCCTACCATAATTTTTACTGCTGAAGTCTTTAGGATGCACTGGATACAATCTTCAGGAATTTTCTGTAACTTGTAGCAGAATAAACAGCTTCCTATGCTGAAGCAGCTGGATGTGCCCTATAGGAAAATGCAGGAAAACTCATGGAAAAAACCCGCTCTGAAGCAGGCTTCTGGCAGGAACTATGGCCCATGGAGAGGAGCTCACACTGGAGCATGTTTTCTGTCAGGACCTGTAACCCTGTGGGGGACACACGCTGGAGAAGTCTGTTCCTGAAGTACTGGCTTCACCTGTGGAAAGGACTCATACTAGAGCACTTTGTGAAGAACTGCAGCCTGTGGGAAGGAACCACATTTGAGAAGTTTTTGAAGGACTGTCTCCCCTGGGTGGGAACCCATGCTGGAGCAGAGGAAGAGAGTGAGGACAAAGGAACCACAGAGATTAAGTGTTATGAACTGACCACAAGCCCCATTCTTCATCCCGGTGTTGCTCAGGAGGAGGAGGTGGAAAAATTGAGAGCAAATTTGAACCTGGGAAAAAGGGAGAGGTGAGGGCATTTGTTTCCACTTCTCATTATCCTATTCTGTTTAACTGGCAATAAATTAAATTAATTTTTCCAAGTTCGGTCTGTTTTGTTGATGATGGCAAGTAATTGGCAAGTAATCTCCCTGTCCTTATCTCAACACATGAGCTTTTTGTTGTATTTTCTCCCTTTGTCCTTTTGATGGAGTGGGGAGTGATAGAGCATCTTGGTGGGCTCCTGGTGGCCACCCAAGGTCAACCCACCACACTCTCCAGTCAGGAAAAGGGCCAGTAATTAGTTGCCTATGGCCAAATTTGTCCACCATATGTCTAACCTGATCAAACACAGTCTTCTAGTCGAAACACAACATCTCACTTCATCAAATCTGATCCCAAACTAGCATTGCATACAGAAAATATGTAGGTATAGAAATTAAATCTTAGCTACAGGTATAACTGGTTTTGTTGCTTTTTGTTCCCCCCTGCCCTTCTCCCAGTTCCATTATTGGCGCTCTCTGTGCAGCCTACAGGAACAGAAGACAGACCCTGGAGTCAAAGACTTACATGAGCATAATTATATGCACAGAGGGACTGGAATGAAAAGTAGGGATGAAAATTATTCTTGTGTGGCTTTTCTACATAGTGAAACTTGGTTATAACAGTAATTATTTCAAATGATTGTTGTGATCTGCCGATGTCAGACCATTTGCAGGTAAGTCCTTTCCAAATGTTGAGTCTAAAACATGAATTCCTGAAGGCCATTTGGACTAGAAGTCCTTTCCCTTGAAGAAAGCACTAACATTTTTTGACTATTTAAGTGAAGTCACAGTATAAATAGTATCAAACATAGTAATAGTCACAAAGTAGAAATTATGAAGGTGAGAAAAGAAAAAAAATCACGCCAACATGGCTTTCTGTTTATTCTTTGCTCTTTAACATACATAGTAGACCTAACTCTGTAGTTCACAGGACATCACTCCTCTGAACTGAAGTACATATTGTCCTTGAATTTTTATTTTTCTTCATAAATCTGTCAGAGAAAGTATCAGAAGCTTCTCAGCAGGATGAATTCTTCATAAAAATAACTAACCTGTTTTGGAAAAGAAACCCGAGGTTTTTTTCATGTTAGAATGACATGAATAAATGGAATAAATGGTGAATCTTAATTGAATTTTTAAAGTTGAACAATACTTTTGAAAAGGATTGCCTCATTTCAGCTTCCTACATATATATTTGTACCCTTCTAATTTATCTCTCTGCACCTGGCTGCTCCTACTACTTCATAAAGGTTTGTACAAAATCTGGAAGGTCATGCCAGTGACACAGTTTTGACTGGCCCCAAGCTGCTGATTATTTTGTAGGCTCTGTTTAATTCTCTCTTGTTTTCAAGAAAGCCATGTGTGCCTGCAAACGATGTGTAATGTTTGTTATTTCTGGATGAATGCACTTAATTATCTCTAAAAATCATTTAATCAGCAGATGTCTCCTCCTCCTTCCTTCATACTAATCATTCTCCTGATTTGTGAAACTGTTTTTTTTTCCCTGAGTCCTTCTTCCCTTTCTTCTTATCTCTGAAGGATTTCTCCTCCAGGGCCAAGCTATCTCTCAAAACTAAAAATGTGTAGCTGCTTAAAGCACAGCATAAAATCTTTGCAGACATTCCCTGGTGCACATTTGAATACATCCAAGAAATCTGTCCAGGCAGCTTAACAGAAAAAAATAAAGGGGGGTGGGGAGGGTGGGGAGCACAAAATTTTAGTAATTGCTGCAGCATGTTGTAACAATTAATGCTTCAAAATATCCTACAGTACTATTAGCACTACATTATGGGTAAGAGATCAAAAACAGGGTTCACAACTCAGGAGGCATACAAAGGGGAAGTTACCCTTGGAAGGTTAACACCACAATTAATACCAGTTTCATTTTCTGGTAAATCTTAATGACTATATGGACAAAATATTTAGAATCATGTTTCAAAGTGGAAAGAGAAATAGAAAAATATTGCCTTTGCAAAATGACTGTTAATATTGTGGAACCAACTTCATATGTTTTACTCTATCATAACATTTTAAGCACGGGTTCTCCAAGATTTTAATTGATTTTTATTATACCACCCGTGAAATGAATAGAAGAAATACTAATAATGACAAATAGGTGTATTTTGTTTATATAGTACAGAACAAAACATTGTCAGCTAAAAAAGGTATCTGCCTTTGTGCTTCAGAGAAGCATGGGGCTCTGACACGACCGCATAGGTCATAAGAAATCCAGAAAAATAGTTACCTAGGATTGCTTGAAATGATATAATTATCCAATTTTGATGCTTTTGGCCAACTATAAAGCTGAAATGATGATCAAGTCTGAAAGACAAAGCAATGACACAGTTTGCAAAACTACATTTCTTTTTAGAATCTGTTTATTCAGAGAAATGCCCCATAGGCTTGTTGACATAGAACACAGCCTTGTACAGAAATACAGATACAGTGTTACAGAAATAACAGTCTTTGACAGAAAGTCCTAAGAAGTGTTTTTCATCCCCACGTCCAAGAAAATTGCTCTACACCTTTTCTTTTCTATAGCATGTCATCTATCCATTTCTATAAATTCATGTAACAACTCTATCCACTCATCTCAATGGAAATTTCAGAGAGTGTTGGTATCATAATCTATGCAGGCTTGTTTTCCTCTAGATCCTGCATTCCAGTATGTATTACAGAAGAGAATACTTTTCCATACCTATTCATTTTAGTATTGGTGCTACTTAACACTGTATTATTATTTCCCATGGTGGCTAAAAACATTTGCCATGGATCAAGATTCTATTGATTTTCACACAGTATAAACACATATCGAGACAATTGTCCTTTCTCTACAGAGCTGACATTGTGAATACAGAATAAGTGGATATGTCTGTTACAAGGTAAGTACTTTATATGATCTCTTTCACAGGCACCCCCTTGTCGTGGGGAAGGAGCTTGCGTGCCCTTGTGAGGTTGAGAGCTGTGCTGGTGGTGGCATATGCCTCCGGTGGGGTCTCCCAAGCCAGACAGGTCTCAACTGAAGGGTCAGACAAAGTGTGTCCACAGGCAGGATGGGCTCACTAGCCTTCGGGCAGCCATCCTAGGAGAAGGACAACTCTGACTGCAAACCCGGGCAGATGGAGCTCGTTTAGCCTTGTAAGGCATCCATCATCTAAGAGAAGGATACTCTAACCAAACCTACAACCCGAGGACTTCGCTGTCACCGTCCAAGCTCGCTAGGCCCTGGCAGATGAACCTCAGGTGTAAAGGGTGGAGCCAGTTCCACACGCTGCACCTCACCTAAAAAATCCACCGCGCAGGCTTGAAGGGTGCACTCATCGCTTGCAGTGAGCGTGGGAAAAGCCCTTCCCAGATCTTCGTTCACGAAGCCAAGCCATGACTTCATATGATAAAATACAAGTATTTATACTCCAGTATAAATGGCTTTATGGAGTTAATCTCCCATCATACTTAGTGAAAAGAAATAGGTACTCTTAATTTGCAGACCTGATTTAGAGATCTAAACCAGATAAAAGGTATTGCAACACATTCATGGCTATTTCCCTTCATTAAGTATGAAACAATGGCAGGGATACCAATTCAGACAGACTTCTGCAGTGTAGACAATGTAAGTTACATTAGATAAATCCAAGTCATGG
>NW_010397409.1:21874-23478 GCF_000710305.1 Buceros rhinoceros silvestris
GTTAAGGACATTGCAGATGTTTCTACAATCTAATGAGGGAAAGGAAAAAAATAGCATCATTCAGTGTCACATGACTTAAACATTTTATATCATGGTTTTTTGTGGAAAATATGTGTACCTTAATCTAAATAGTAAATTCAGATCTACACTGTGTAATTTTGGTAGTACAGCCATTTTGGAGCAAAATATCTGAGCTATAAAACCCAGGTATTTTGTTGATTTAACCAATGTTACATGGAGAAATTGTGCAAATTTGCGGACAGAAAAAAGTTCTTTTTGGCTATGGTTCCTGTAGACATGGGTTCTGCTGATGTGGCTCTGTCTGTATTGCTATTATGGCAATAGGCTGTAGAATATCAAAGACTCAGGGAAACAATTGAAGAAATCATTAAGGAAATCTAATTCGCATGGCCCCCAAGTTGCCTAATTATGAAGCCCCTGTTAAGAATCAGTTTGAAATATAGTCTAGCGCTAGTTAACCTTAAATGCAAATGTTATGTGTTATCGAATAAAGGCTACTATTGAAGAATGAGTGCAATACCTTTATTATGTATTGAAACATCAGTGCGACATAGCAATTCTGAAGACAACAACAACCAAAAACATATTTCAATGAATGATTCACTCTGGAAACATGCTCAGAAACAAAAATGCAAGACAGGGTTTAAATTATTCTGTAGTAACAGGACTGTTGGACATTTACCTAACTGTTGAGACATTGGACAAATGACACATCATTACACAAGGTTTTTAGCTTTTTTTTTTGTAGATCCGAGGAAGCCATCACATGTACTAAACTCTAAATATTGAACAGCAATCTCATCTAATCTTTTTCGACCGTCAACAGAGAAATAATGGCATCTTTGCAGAGCGGAGATCATGACGATGGGAAGTAAGGTAGGATCTATATAGAGGAGAGTCATCGTCTTGTAGTTAGTGCCCTAATCAAGTACTACTTTTTCTAGTGATCTTCATAGTTTCTCACAATGTGGGAAAGATTTGGGACCCTCCTCAACAGCTTTACCTTGAAGCTGATTGTGGGTCATATTCCTCGGGTAACTTCCTGAAAATAAGGTCACTAGCAATCTTGAGAAGACACTTCTCTGACTTTGTTTGTTTGTTTGTTTGTTTGTTTTTTGAGGTTGAAGCACTGGCTAGAAGAAATTGGGGAGAAAATTAAGAAAAGAAGAGTCTAACTCTTTGGTTGGCTCATGAAAGCATGATTACAGAATGAAGAGAATCTGGGACCAGATCATTGCTCCAAGGATTGTTCATGGTTTTTGCATCAGTCACAAACATGTAAATATGACTTTCTGATCACTATGAAAACTGGAGTGTCTTTTGACTTAGGAATGTTTTTTGGGGGGGTCTACCATTTGTATCACTAAACTCAGTGTGGTAGGTTAGCAAAGATCTCCTTTTTAGGAGAAGTTTGCTTTAAACTAACCTATAGCATTTGTGTTCCCTGCCACGTGACATTAAGCAGCAACCTCATTGGTTGAAAGTTTTCGCGCCACTCTCGCTTTAAAGGTCACGTGACTGTGCTGCGAGCTCAGTTTCTCCCCGTGCTCTTGGCCACTGCGGAGCCGTGCCGTGCCGTGCCG
>NW_010397409.1:23649-23889 GCF_000710305.1 Buceros rhinoceros silvestris
GCTCACAGCTGCCGCAAGCCCTATCACCGACGCCGCATTTGACACAACCGCGCCGCGGTGGACAGAGCCCTCACATCGTGTGCCACCGCGAGCAGCGCCTGTCCCGGAGTGCCACCACCGCTGCTTCCTCGGCAAAGTGCCGCCACCACGAGGGACCAGCCTAGGAACCGCGCGCCGTGGGGGATTGGAGCCCCCCGCCCCTTGTCACAACTGAGGAGCTGCGCCCGAGAACCGACTGAG
>NW_010397410.1:0-510 GCF_000710305.1 Buceros rhinoceros silvestris
TTTCTGCCAGGGGCGCAGGGAAGCTTTTGGAGAGAGGCAGTTCCTTGGCCGTGTTGTTGATATCCCAAGCAGGTGAAAGAGAGGATGGAGCCCAGAGAAGAGGCCGGATCCCTGGGACTCTGGGCCAGGGGCTCTGCCAGTTCCAGCAGAGCTCTCTGGAGGCTGGGAGCTTTATGAAGCGCCTTTCAGCTCCTGGCAAGGCTGCTTAGAAAACTCAACAGCTATTGATGCTTCTACATATTTAGGAGAGGTTATAGCTTGTGTAAATCTTGTATCCTAAATTTAGGTCCTCTGGCCTGCCTTTAACTGAATGCTTTGGCTCCTGACAGTGGCAGTTTGGGTATTGGCAAACCAATGTGCCGTTATTAGGTGCAGTCACAACTTAATTTAGCATTTTTAAAACTTCCCAAGGAAGTCCTGTCCTCCGAACAATGAAGATCTTAGACCCCGGCTAACTCTGAGATGCACAAGCTGGTTGTGAATCCTCCTCGATCTTCCGAAGCAGCTGCT
>NW_010397410.1:643-2699 GCF_000710305.1 Buceros rhinoceros silvestris
GGATCTTCTCCATTCACACACGGTGCCTGCGTGAGAACAGAGGAAGCTCCCAGCAACCTTGTGAGTATCTGCTCAGCTGGGACTTTTACTCTGAGCTTGTTTGTGGCTGCATTAAGCAGCTGGCTGCGAGTTTTAGTCCAGCCTGGGGTTTGTGCTGGAAGAGCTGCTGGCTCCAGGAGCTGGATCCTGAATGAGCTCCTGGGGAATGTCTGATCTGGTGGTCACAGGAACGTGAGCTGCAGTGGGAAGGAGGCGAGTGGGACCAGAGGTGTCTCTGACCCCTGATGCAGCTGGGGGGTTGTGCCATGTGGTTTAATTTCTGAGCCTGCAAGTCCTTTGCTGTCGAGCTGAGATAATGCTCTTCCCTGTGTCAAAAATACTCTGAGACCTCCGAATATTATCTATTGTTATGGAGATGATTGTTACTGTGCAGCACATGCGTTAGATCTCAGGGTGGGGCCTCGGTAGTGAGAGAAACATCCCAGTAAGCAGTTCTGGGCTTAGATCAGCTCAAAGATTTCTGGTGTTTGTCAGTTTTGAACCGTATTACAAACATGGTGAAGCCGAGGAGAAAAACAACCCTGTTGTTCTGAAGTGAAAGCGGTCGAAACTCTCTGCTGATGCTGAGTCTGGGGAGCTCAGCCCCAAAACTGGAGTGTCTGGGGCTTTTATATTCAACGTATTGTCCAGGAATGTGCAATGGGAGCTCCTGGGCCGTGCACTAGTTATGGGTTTTTATAAGCTAAAGGTGCCAGAGCATTCCTGGAGAGCAGCAGTGTGCTGTGACTGCCTAGCTTTAAGCCCATTCCTCTGGGGCAGCAACATCACTATTGGTTTTAAAAAATGGGAAAAAGCAGCAAAGCTCCAGCAAGGTGGGACAGATTGATTTATTCATGCTTGAGGTGCCCTATAGAAAGTCCATAGTAGAGCAGCAGGGACAGTCCAGAAACACTGAAGCTCTGGCTGGGCTCTCGCTGCTTATTCATTAGCCTAATTAGTGTTTAAAAGGATCTCTTGGGGGTGAAAGCGATATTAGCCAAGAAGCTTAGAAACTGGGAACGGTTTAGGGGACCACCATAATCTGGGATAAAAGCAGCAGCAGTGAAGAGCGACAGCCTTGGCCTGACCTTCCTCACCACCACCCGGTGTCGAGGTTCCTTCGTAAGAGGGAGGTTCAGCGTGCCAAGTTCTGCAAGTCAGACCCAAGCTGAAGGGTGACACAGTCCCCTGTCAAAACAGTTTGTGCAGACCCAGGGCGGTTGTGTCAGCAGCTGTAGGATTGCTGGGGCAGGGCTTTGCAGAGGATTTGCTCCTGCCAGGTGTGATTTGAGACCGACCTGGTGACAAAATCTTTCCTTTAATCCAGATGAAGACATCAGATTTCCTAGGGAAGTCCTTAAGGGAATGTGGCCTTAGAGAACATCATCAGTGTTAGGAACGCCGGATAACCCGGGGCGTGAATTGGCAGCTCCTGGAATGATCAATTGCTTGTCCTCTCCCCCTGGGCACGGTGTGTTTGGAAAGGGATAAGGGCTGTCAGGGCCCTGCTTAATCCGAAGGAATGCGAGACAAAGGGGAAGTTGTTGAAATAAAGATACTTTCCCTTTGGAGCCTGGCAGCCGGCTCCACCTCCTGGGCGCTGCTCGTTTATTGCTCTGGAGCAATGGCTTCTCTTCCAGCTGCACCCAGGAACCTTTTCTGAAGGGTGCAGGGGTTTTGATGTCTTAAAAATAGTTCTTTTAAAATGTATTTTTGATTCAAGCATCTCTAGAAAGGAAACAGCCATGCTAGAATCATGGGAGAACCCTGCGACGCAGCTGGATTCCCTCTCTGCGTGAGAACAGCGCAAGTCCTAATGCAAAATATTCCTGTAAATAATTGGAATACTGAATTTGAGCTCGAGAATCCCTGAAGTCAAACGTTAGGGCCTTTTCTGTGGGCTAGCATCTCGCTAAGGTGAGATGGTGACAGCGCTTGACTGGAGACCCTCTCGCTCCACAGGTGCCTGAGCGGGGAGCCATGCTGGGCCAGAGAGCAGGACTCCCCCCCAACCTGA
>NW_010397410.1:2790-3363 GCF_000710305.1 Buceros rhinoceros silvestris
AGAGAGGGCCCCCCCCCCAACCTGAACACCCACCGCCAGCTGAACCGGTCCTCCCAGGAGGTCGTGCCCCTGCGGAGCAGAGCGGCCAAGGAGACAGATGTCAGCTTGGAGGTGTTCAGCGGCTCCACGCCTGAACTCAAGCAGAGCCGCAGCAGAGCCCAGCAGATGCGGGATAGGAAAGGCCGCAAAGCTGACCTCAAAGACTCGAATGGGAGAGAGGCAGAAACAATTACCTTCATTTCTGGGACGGCAGAGGCTCCCCCCAGCCAGAGCTTTTGCTGTTCCTCTCTCTCTCAGGCCTGGAACACCTACAAGGCTGTTTTCTGTTGTATCGTGACCTGTGGGGGCTGCTTTCAGGACTGCAGCGTCTGTATCCCCTACCCAGGGCCTGCCGAGACTTCCACTGATGATGGAAAGAACGGAGATTACAACGGGCGGCTGCCAAACAGCCCCGCCAACATTTCTCCCACTGAGAAGAACGGGAACCAGATCAAAAAGTCCAGCATGGGCAGCAGCTTCAGCTACCCAGACGTGAAGCTGAAGGGCATTCCCGTCTACCCAAACCGCCGCCCC